>NC_056725.1:1900511305-1900703805 GCF_019279795.1 Protopterus annectens
TGCCACACGACACACACACTGAGAGCGATCAAGCAATTCCACCATCAGCATGTCCTGAAAGGTTTCCGTACCTCTCCACCATACCTTTGAAACTCTTAACCACAAGAAATCTGGACACAGCCGCAAATAAAGGTGGCACAAAGGAAGACATTGTGACAGACTTTAAATATTGCTCTTATAAACTCAGAAACTTGCTTGAATAATGCTGTTTCTGTTAACTTGCCTTTTCCACACACACACACACACACACACACACACACACACACACACACACACACACACACACACACACACACACAGTTACCTGTCAACTGTACAGGTTTTCACAGAATGTCCTGATTTTTGCCTCATAATTTTGGTCTGTTTCTCATAAAATTGTGTTTTTCTGGCAAATTACTGGCAAATTATTTAGGGCTGAAGTCAGAAACTATAGACAATCATTTGAGCTTCAGACTTCATACCCTTCAGAAAATTCATTCTAATACAAAACCTGTTCTATCAACTTTCTAACTTTGTAAGAGCAATATTTAAAAAGTGTCTCTATTTTTGGACCTTTGTCTCCACATTATTTATGGCTTTGTCCAGATTTCTTGCTCTAAGAGGATGAAAGGTATGACACACACACACACACACACACACACACACACACACACACACACACACACACACACACACACACTGACAGCAATCGAGCAATCCCAATAAAAATCTCTACAAAGGAACAAAAATAGGGACATATTTTAAATATTGCTTTTATAAACTTAATAACTATATATAAAACTTATAACACAGTCCCAATGCAGTGCTGCTATCGATCTTAAAATATATAACTGCAAACCAAACACCTTGTGCGTGATCCTCTGATGGCAATAAAACGTTCAAAATGTAAAAATAAGATGATGTACTCATAAAAGACGTTTATTCAATGAGTAAAGGCTTCTTCAGACTCTTTACAAATAAAACTCTTAAAACCTCTTTAAAAACATTGCATTATTGGTTGTTAGGTATATGATTTGTCACATGGTATATTCTAAAAGAAATACGAACATGAAGCTGTGTAAGACAAAAACCTGAACATTATACAGGACTGTGACAATTGTTTTAAATACATATAAACATCTAGCTGAAATACATGCTTCTGAAAATTCCCCATGTCTCTACAGTCCCCTAACACACACTGTAAAAACATCAAAGCTCTCAAAGCAGTCGGATCACATACTACTTCACCGGACAATGGAACCTTACTACACCACCCATTGATGTCAAGAATTGTGCCAATGTCAGTAAAATAGACTAAATAATATGTATAAACAAACAAAAAAATAAAAGCATCACTTAGAAGTTGCATTCTATGAACTAGAGAGCAATAACATGAAATGTGAAGCTCACAGTATGCTTAATATAAGCCAAGTTGCAAGTAAACACCTCTTTCACACCCCTATAAACATTAATAAAATGAGTCCAAACTAATAACTGTCATGCCCTTAGTTGCACTGGTAAACATACATGGCTGTGGAGACCAGGTGGTTTGTCAGACCTCAATCTTATAATCCATCTGGTCTCATGTTCTAGTGTACAGTTAATCAAGTCCCCCTCTAAAGCCTTGTGAGACACGTTGGATGACACAAAACTTAAAATTGTGATTCACACCTGCCATCCTATTATGTTTCCTATGTAGTATGCATCACATAAATTATAGATATGTCCTGTAGTGGGGTGTTTGAAGGTCATCTCTTTATTTATGAAATTACATTGATTACAATGACCACAGGGTAAGGTATTCCTATCCTCTACCTTCCTACTATGTAGAGGGTACTTGGGTCTACATAGTATACACTTTAAATTGGGATGATTCTTGTAGGTGATCCTTGGTACAGGACCAACAATCTCACTAACCTCCCTGTTCGATTTCAAAATTCCTCAGTGTCTATTCATGGCTTTCCTCACTTCTAAACTTGTCTTACTAAAAGTAAGATTTGCTCTAACTTCGGTTGTTGCTGGGACAACCCTACTAATTTGTGCTTCTTGTTCCATAAAATATGGTCTAGCACTGCTATTCCTTAGGGAGTCTACTAAATAAATGGTTTCTAAAATTTCTTTTTCTTTATAACCCCTCTCAAGGAATCTTCCTTTCATGTCCTGTAATCCAAGATCGTAATTATCATATTCTAAATTAAGTCTGGATACTCTCAAAAATTGTCCTTTAAGGACATTATTAAAAACATGTTGGGGGTGCATACTCTGTCTATGTAAGAGATTATTCCTTTGGCACCCCTTCCTATGTATTGTTGTGTTGAGCATTCCATTAGACATCCTAAATACTTCTACATCTAAAAATGGTATGTTCCTATCTGAAAAATTCATAGTAAACTTTAAAAAATCCGTAGTGGTATCCAGATAAGACACAAAATTGTGTAAAGTGGGTTCATCCCCCAACCATAGGAAGAAAAGATCATCCACAAAACGGCAGTACATGCCAACATATTCAACAAAGAGGGGACAACTATAAAGGTAGATGTCTTCCCACCTAGCCATTACCAGATTGTATATATCTTCTTGAAATGCAAAAGCATTATTAGTTAAAATTGTTTCAAGTAGTAGTGCAATTAGGTCTATCTTCTTATCTGAAAAATCTGAATGTGCTTTCAAATATTCAGTTAATAACCTAACACCTGTGTCATTGGGGATTACTGTAAATAGACTTACTACGTCCAAAGTCACTAGAAAGTAGTGTTGTTCTTTACCTAAAGGGCGTGTCTGAGAATAGAGGTCTAGAAGAAAATGTTTACTGTCTCTCAATATCTTCTTATTCTCACTAACTATAGGTCTCAATACGTTCTCCAAATATATGGACAACGGTTCAGTGACCCAACCTTGACCTGCCACTATAGGTCTTAGGGGTGGGTCCGTGTAGTTCTTATGAACTTTAGGAAGTCCTTGGATGACTGGTATGATAGGGTCATTGACCTTAAGGTAATCATACAGTTGTTGTGTTATATCAAACGACATAACAAGATCATCTAGGATATTATAAACACTAAAAACCATCTCAACTAATGTGTCTTGAGTTATTTTAATATAGGTATGTCTATCATCAAGCATCTGGATCATCTTACCAGCGTAGTGGGAGTAGTCCATAATAACCACAGGCCCACCCTTATCAGCCGGTCTAATTGTGATAGAATTGTCATCTTTCAAAGATTTCAAAGCCTGCCTTTGTTTATAGTTCAAATTACGCCCATGTCTAAATGGAGCTTTCTCCTGATAGCACCTGTAAATATCATCTTCAAGGACATTACCAAAAACCTCAATGGTAGGGTGAAGTTGTGGGACGTAAGTGCTATTTGCACGGTGCTAGTTCTGTTCTAAGGTATTTTCGTACTGTCCAAAATCTAACCTAAGTTGTAAATTACGAATGAACATCTTAGTGTCTATAATGGTTTCCACTAGATCCCCATTCCTTGTAGGGATAAAGCCAAGCCCCTTACTCAGGACCTGTTCTTCATACTCGTCCAAGACCCTTCCAGATAGGTTCATAACTAGTGAATTTGTTTCCCCCACATTTTCTTGATTGTGGGGCCTTGTTGATCTTGCTCCTCTACTGACCCTTTCCTCTTCTGTCTCCCCCTGCTGGTCGACCTTCTTTTGTCCAAAAAATGATTTTGGGCTATGGGGAGGGGTGCAGGCAACTTATTCATGGTGGAGACCACACTATTGGACTTAGGTCTGACTACTGCTGCCCCTGATCTTTGTACATCGGTAATGCAGCCTGTCAGACTTTCTCCTAAACCAAGGCTACTACTACTGCCATTACTTTGCAATTGAGCTGGACTCCCAGACTCTGTTACCTTGCCTATATTTGCTACATCTTGTTGTCTAGTCCCTACACGCATGTCCTGTCCTGTGGTGTTAGTGATCTCCCTCTGGTTACACCCTATAACCAAAGGATCAAGTATCCTGTCTACATGAGTGGTACCATTAGGGACCCTTTTGGTACCAGACACCGGTGTATTTAACACTCCATTCATATTATTTACACCTGTTTTACCTATGGGCCTTCGTATTGCATCTGACCCATTACTGAAATGTGGAAGTGTGTTCCTATCTCTGGGCCACATAAAAATGTGATTATTACGAAAATCACGTGTGTCCCTAGTGATTTTAATTCTTTTCTGATCTAATAGTCGTTTCTCCAAGAACAAAACATCCTCAATGACTCTTCCAAGTCTCTCCGTGCATACATTATCGTCATACTTAATTTTAAAGTCAGTAAACAGTCTATTCACAGTTGACCTAAGTTGGTTTTCCTCAGGCAGATGATATTCAATTAGCAGCTTCATGTAGCTGAAGCTGAGCTCTAAATTGAGCTGCTGCCAACGATACAAGAGGTCGGGTAAAGAATTACCAGACGTAGGCATTTTCAGCACTCGAAGACCTCGTGGTATAATCCGTTTGTTTAGGCATACTTCAAAATAGTGTCTTTGGACTTGTAGTTTAATTAGTCTAGTAAATACAGTCTCTAACTCTTGCAAATCTTTGGAAATGTCCGAGTTACTTACGTCGGTTTGATTATTCACGTCTCCGTCAACAACAGGATTGAAGTCCATGAGTAGATTAGTACTCCCAGTTACACAGACTTTAAACCTCTCCAGTACCCAAAACAGAAGGAACGTATGGTAATTCAATGTTCACATTGCTCTCGTTCGCCATCCTCACTTCCTGCAGCACCGACGAATAAATACACTAATAACACAGTCCCAATGCAGTGCTGCTATCCGTAAAGACGAGGATCTTACGCAAAAATATATAACTGCAAACCAAACACCTTGTGCGTGATCCTCTGATGGCAATAAAACGTTCAAAATGTAAAAATAAGATGATGTACTCAAGCGTATATAAAAGACGTTTATTCAATGAGTCAAAGGCTTCTTCAGACTCTTTTACAAATAAAACTCTTAAAACCTCTTTAAAAACATTGCCAACGCTTATTATTGGTTGTTAGGTATATGACTTGTCACATGGTATATTCTAAAAGAAATACGAACATAAAGCTGTGTAAGACAAAAACCTGAACATTATACAGGACTGTGACAATTGTTTTAAATACATATAAACATCTAGCTGAAATACATGCTTCTGAAAATTCCCCATGTCTCTACAGTCCCCTAACACACACTGTAAAACATCAAAGCTCTCAAAACAGTTGGATCACATACTACTTCACCGGACAATGAAACCTTACTACACCACCCATTGATGTCAAGAATTGTGCCAATGTCAGTAAAATAGACTAAATAATATGTATAAACAAACAAAAAAATAAAAACATCACTTAGAAGTTGCATTCTATGAACTAGAGAGCAATAACATGAAATGTGAAGCTCACAGTATGCTTAATATAAGCCAAGTTGCAAGTAAACACCTCTTTCACACCCCTATAAACATTAATAAAATGAGTCCAAACTAATAATTGTCATGCCCTTAGTTGCACTGGTAAACATACATGGCTGTGTATGACTACCGTGGTCTACGTAGTCTTCTACTCTTCAAAAAGGGCTTGATTATTATAGATTTATAGGTTCATAGGTAGGTATTAGGCTATTAGCCCTAGGCCTATATAAGCTTAGCCAAATGGTAGCATGGCTTTTGCCACCCAAGAAAATTATTTTCCTGTGCCCCTGTCAAGCAGAGCCACAGAAGTGATCCCCGGGGTGAATTTCCTATCTCCCATCCAATCATCAAGATTTTTCTTAAAGAGTGCTAATGAGAAGCTTTGTTTGATATACAAAGGTAGTTTTTGTCTGGAGTATGGGAAGTCTCTGGGACAGGAATCTATCCCTCCAGCATGTTCTGTTTATTGTGGTGACTAGGTTTAGGTCACTAGAGCATGTAGCTCAAAGGGATTGGGATTTCTTTAAGTGGAACATGTCCAACAACTCTAGGTTTGACATAGCTTTGTATGTTAGCCAGAGACCGCCTCTGAGTAGGCGATATGCGACAGAGTAAAGCTGGAGTTTTTTGAGGCGATCTGCGTAGGGCATCTGTTTGAGGCTGGTAATCCTCTTTGTGAGGTATTTCTGTGGCCTTTCCAGTTGTTGTAGATGTTTTGTGAGGTACATTACAAAAGGAGCGTTGTACTGCCTATGTGGTAGTTTATGGGTACAGAGTTTTTACCAAAAGGGATGACAATGCACTTTTTGGCACTCAGATTGAGGTCATGGCTTTGGCACCAGGCATCTGTCTCAGTGAAGCCCTTTTGTAGGATGTCCACATCATTAGGAGTTTTGATTATGGCTCCTAGTTAGCAGTTATCTGTGAACTTTGTTAGCCAAAGACCTTCTGTGTTAGCCTGTACTTCAGAGAAGTAGATACCAAACAGGAGAGGACCCAGGACTGTACCCTGTGGTACTCCACTTGTCACTGGTCTGAAGTTGGATTTAGAGTCTGCTACTTTCACAGTGTGGGTTCTGTCAGTGAGCCAGTTGGCAACCCATCTTGTGACATAGGGATTTATACCTAGTTTAGTGAGTTTATCTATAATTCCAGAGTGGGGGATGGTGTCGAAAGCCTTGGCGAGATCTAGATAGGCTGTGTGAACCACCTTACCCTCATCTACAGCTTTAGTGACCGCTTTGAAGAAGTCTATCAGGTTTAGGAGACATGATCTGCCTTTTACAAACCCGAACTGGGTGGGGTAAGTTCCATGATGATACCTTCCATAGCCTTGCAGACCAGGCTCGTCAGGCTAATGGGGTAGTAGTTCCCAGGGTCTGTGGTGGCTCCCCCTTTGTGGAATGGGATAACTGTTGCTGTGCGCCATTCATTTTATGGGTCAGACATGTTTTGTGGCTTTGGGTTGACTCACCATAAGAGCTTGTAACTCAGATATCCTTCTTGCAGAGATCAGAGCAGTTAGAAATTCTTTTCCATGTTAAGAACTTCCAGTCAGCTAGGTTAGCTGGTTCAAATGGAGCAAGTCTTAACTTCTCTAACACAAAAATAAGATCCCAAGGAGGGGACACCAGTTTTCTAGGAGGCCTCTTATGCAAAATCCTTTCAAAAGCATTTGAGAATGCATTGGAAGAGGAGGCTCTATGAGGATACATGCTGAAATTGATGATAAATGAACCTTGAAGAAGTATGGAAGGCCATAGGATAGTAACTTACTCAAATATTGCAAAACCAGAGAACAGCTAGCTTTGAATGGGTGCTGGTTTTGTTGTTGGCACCAAACAGAAAACAAATCCCATTTGTTAATATATGATTTTCTAGTAACAGGCTTTCTTGTCTCCATTAGTACCCACTGCCCATCCTCAGTAAATAGGTGCCTAAATGGAATTAAGACCCTATAATTCAGGCAGTCAATTGAAGCTGATTGGGGTCAGGGTGTGTCAAACACCTCTCAACTTGTCTGTGTTGATCTAGTGTGTGGAAAACCTCGTGGTAATGGCCCCTGCCCCTTTGCAAAAGAAGATAGAACCACTGTTGCCTGGTCCAGAAGGGAGCCACCATAATGGTCTTGGGAGATTCCTTCTAAAGTTTCAGAAGTACCATGGATATCAGTGGAAATAGTGGAACAGCATACAGGAATATTCCTATCCAACTAAAAGAAATGGCATCTGTCTTCCAGGCCTTCTTGCATGGAGTCCTGGAGCAGAATCCTGCCATCTGATTGTTCAGAAAAAAGGCAAATAGGTCTACTTGAGGAACTCTCCACAGATGGAGGACCCCCTGATCTGGTTTCCACTCATGAGAGTCTGCCCTTGTCCTGCTCAACTTGACTGCTACACAATTTTCCTTTGTAGGATGCCTTAGGAGTGATATTGTGCTGTGAGGCTGTATCCCAAGGTAACATGACTAGTCTGCAAAGGGGGTATGACTTGGTTCTCCCTTGCTTTTTGATGTACCTCATAACTGTCATATTGTCTGTAACATCTTGAAGAGGTCCTAGGAACCAAAGATGATTCAGAGAGTTGAGTTCCTCAGTCAGGGGAAAGCATCTCTTATTTTATTTTATTTATTTTACATTTGTTGACCGGGCTAGTCCAGCTGGATACATGTCCATTTTCAGTAGAGGCCCGGGGAAAAAAGCTCCAAGAACAAAACATACAAAAATAATATTAAAAACAGCAGTAGTTACATAAAAAGCATTGGTTTATAAAGGAATTTTTTTTTGTACAAGATATTATGTTTATAGTGATTTCCAGAGGAGGTACATTGTACATTAATACATAAATTTTATGTATAATCATATAGTCTATAGGAACTATAAAGGGAAGGATATATAGGTTGTAGGTAGAGGTTAGTATAAAGGAAACAAGTTAGTCAGGGTTAGTACAAGAGCATAGCCAGTGTTTATTGAAAAGTAGTTTAAGATTCTTTTTGAAAAGTGAGAGAGAGGTCTGAGATGTGATTTCAGAGGGTAGTTTATTCCATAATTTCCCAACAGAGTTAGAGAACAAGCAGTCTCCTGCTAAGTTGTTGGATTTGGTAGTATTGATCAAAAGGTTGTTTGAGGAGCGTAGATTCTTGAGATTATTATAAGGTGTAATGAAGCTAGAGAGTAATGGAGTGTTGCTGGGTTGGTACAGGATTTTGTGGTCTATTGTAAGCTGGTGAAGCTGAAGTTGGTTAAGATATTCTAGCCAGTCTAGCTGTTTTAGGTTCAAACAATGATGGGTTTTGAAAGGAGAGCCTGTGGCAAATCTAGCAATGTTGTTATAGGATGTTGCGAGTTTGTTGAGGTTGTTTTTAGAGAGGTTGGTGTATATAGGGGATGCATAGAATAGATTGGAGATGAGGTGGGTTCTGGCTATAGCAGTCCTAGCTAATGGTGTAAGAAAGGGTTTTATTCTGTAAAGGGATCCTAGTTTTTTATTAACTGTTTTTTATAGTGTTGTTTATATGTGTGTCAAAGTTAAGGTTGTTGTCTATTGTTATTCCTAAGAGTTTAGTGGTTGGGTCAGGAGAAATAAGAGTACCATTGTTGGATGTGAGACTGAAATGTATAGGGGTGGATTTACGGGTTGGTGTGAAGAGTAAGAGTTTGGACTTTTTGGGGTTTAGATGGAGGCAGCGGTGTAAGAACCATTGTTCTACAGTATTGAAAGCTTTTTGGGTAAGAGACTGAAGTTCAGTTTGAGAAGTGGCTGAACAGATTATAGTAGATTCATCTGCATATTGTATACAGGTGGTATATGGGATAGCTGATTGAAGGTCATTGGTATATATAGAAAATAGGAGTGGGCCTAATAATGGAGCCCTGTGGGACCCCGAGTGAGATAGGAAGGTGGTTAGATAGTTTATTTTGCCAGAGTACAGCCTGCTGACGGTTTTCTAGGTAGAATGTGAACCAATTCATAGATAGAGGATCAAGGGAGAGACATTCCAGTATGTGTAGAAGGAGTTTGTGATTGACCATGTCGAAAGCTTTAGATAAGTCAATGAAGATAGCAGAGGAAGGAATATTATTGTTGCGTTTATATTTATGTGCTTGGGTCTGTCCTTGGTGTCCCAAATATCTTGCACTTTTATCCCTCCTGAAACTGCTTCCCAAGCAAAGTCCAAGGCATCTGACTGCATTGGAACAAAGAAGGAGAAGGGGAAACCTTGATTTAAGGATATTTTTTGTCTCCACCAAATGATTTCTCTTCTCACAAACCCCAGCACTGATATTTGAAAAGACAAGGGATGTTGGTGCCGCAGTCAAAGAGACTTCAGATGCCACTGTATCTTTCTCATTTGGAGCCTTGCCAGGGGTATCATGATCATAGTACCATAGAAAGTAACTTGGTACTGGCCCTAGAGTCTTTTTCAGCCTAGCCATTCATGCCCCAATTTTCCCAGTTATTAATGTTCATGGGCTAGAACGGCTTTGGTATAAGCCTGTGACTTACAGCATCTACAGACTGCCCCTATCTATAGAGATAAACTGATGCAACATTGCCCTTTAATGGAGTTGAACTGCTAGCCACCTATGTAAGTCCATAATCTACAGAAGTGTGCACCAACCACAGGTGGCACAGGTGAAGTTATAATTAATGAGGATAATTATGAGAATCATAAATGCCATGAGACCCAAAATCCTGAGGTATTCCCTTGCACTGACCAAAGCCTGAGTGGAAAACATTAGAAATATATCTAGATATAGATTTTTTTTGATGGAAGAAAAGCTGTTTGAATTGAGGTGTCTAGCTGACATCCCAGGAACACAATCTGTAAGAGATCCTTCACCTAAGTGAGGGATTCCTGACACTTTGAAAAATACTCTGCAAAGATAAGCAAGTCAGCTAAATATGGAAAAATGTGGGTAACATGTAGCCTGCAATGAACTATAACTGGAGCTAGACACTTTGTGAGAATTCTTGGCGCAGTGGATTGACTAAAGTATAAGGCGGATAACTGATAATGTGATCTGATCCAGACACACAGAACCTTACGAAATGCCTGAAGTCTGGATGAATACGGATGTGATGGTAAGCGTCTTTTAAATTTAGGGTTACTAGGAAACTTGAATGAAGAAGGAAAGGTAACAGGTTGTGAAGTGACAACATTTTGAACTTGGGCACTATCCCAAACAGGTTTAGAAAAGAAAGATCCAGAACTGGTCTCCATGCATTTTCTTAGGCAGTAAACCATCCTTGAATAATAACTTTTCCCAACCTGGGAATGAGAACTGGTTTTATCATTCCCTTGGACATCATTTGATGAAGTACAGGTGGTCCCTTAAGTAGTCATTCTCTCCTAAGTTTTTGTGATGAGATGGGTAAGCTGATAGAGGGAATCTCCCCAAATTTTCAAAGTGATTCTCTAAATCCTCATCCAGTTTTGGCAAAAAAACAAAATAAACAGCCTCAACAAAATGCAGGTAAACATATGTTTAAGAAGAAAAGGCAAGGGGGTTCAAAAAAGAGAGGCCAAAAACTAAACCACTATCCAAAGCAGAATTTAAAATCTCATTTTTAACATCATCTGAGAGGTTCTGAGAATGCAGCCAGGCAAGTATCCTCAAAACAGTAAATAAAAGTAAACTAAATGGCTCAGGGTGCAGAGAGGTGCAGAATAACAAGACCAACTGAAAAGAGGAACTGCACCAAACTTACACAACCACAACATTTATTTGCAAAGAAATAAAAGGTAAAACAACGTTAGCGCTTTCACGACTGCTGCTGTCTGATGAAGCAACAGGAGCAGTTGTGAAAGTGCTAACATTGTTTTACCTTTTATTTGTTTGCAAATAAACATTGTGGTTTTGTAAGTTTGGTGCAGTTCCATCCTCAAAACAGTACCAGTGCCCAAAGCCCTTGAAGTATCAACTGAATCATGCACACACACTGTAAATAACGAGTTGTGACTTGTGCAATAGAAGAAACTAAATTATTTTAAGCATTTTTTCCTCCACAAGGAAAAAACAACTGCAGACAAAGCATTCCTCATATTTTCACATTTAGTCAGAACAAGCCTTAACCCATGAGCCTGACAATTCAAAATTCTGAAAATCAATGTTGCAGATGCACACACTTTTCCTTTATACTTATCAATAATCTTCCCATCATTATCAGAAAGAGTAAGATTGGAATTAACTAAATGTTTAGCAGCAGTAGGGTTAACTAAAGCTATGGCTGTTGGGTCAGATTTGGGAAGATGTATAAAAACTTAAAAGATTGAGGGACTTTATACAGCTTAGCTGCCATTTCAGGGGCAGCTGGCTGACTATCAGGAAAACTGTGAGCAGCAAACACATATCCAGAGCTGGATCCAGCACTAGGCAACCTAGGCGGTTGTCTAGGGCCTGCTGGCTTGGAGGTGGCTATCACAACATTTCGGTTTAATTAAACAAACAAAAAAAAATCTTACATTTTTTTTCTTTAAGGATATACTCTCTCTACATTGCATCTGTGGTGCATGCGTCCTTAAAGAGTATGACACATAAATGCAATGCACAGAATTTAATTTCTCAAACACACATTGGAACTGCTACATTGCTGCCATGAACCACATAACTGCTGCTTCCCTTTAGGATTGGAGTTGCTGCCACGAATTTGAAACACAAGAGATGATACGCAGCATTTTTTTGGGATCATTAGCAGGTGCAGGTGGTGTGTATGTGAAATGCCCCAGATAAGGATGGTGAGTTTATTAATGAGCTTGCTCAGCCTCAAACCCTGTACCTTGGCTACAAGTGACAAGAGCCTTAATCCTCTACACCAACTACCAGAATGTATACTTAGTCATCAGAGTTGATTGAAATGTTCTGAAATGGGTGATTTTGTCTTTTATTAGTTCATACATTTTGTTTCACTGCTTAATGGAAAAAATCTTCAAAACTGCAGGGGTGCATTTTAAATGAATGTGACTTTCAATGCATTTTCAAGGAATGCAAGCTTCAAGGGAAGACAGGTTTACTGTTGCGCATGTTAAGTCAGTTTTCAACGTGCAACTGTTTTGTTTAGCAAATGTTCATCAGTGTTTGTGCTATCTTACTTTAAAGCAGTGTTAATAGCAGAACAGGTAGCATACTTGTCTTTGGTGCAAAAGGCTGTGTGTTCTACTCCCGCACTATGTAGATGGATTGCTGATACTGCAGTGCAGTGCACTTTAGGGGGGTGTGCACTCTTGAGTGTGTCGTTCTTTGGATGAGATGTTGAATCAAGGCCCTATTTGTCTGCACTAACAGTAGGTGCTGCGATATCTTTTACATCCACCTCAGCTATAGAAAAGAGTAGAGGGAAGTTCCCAAATGCTTTGGCCAAATTTCCACTAAGGGTCTCCCCTGAAAAGGTGATACTAGCTTAGCGGGACTTAACTGGCCAATAAAGATTTTTAAATTAAAAGTTTTAAATTAAATCCATATCTCTGC
Source organism: Protopterus annectens (assembly GCF_019279795.1). Classification (NCBI taxonomy): domain Eukaryota; kingdom Metazoa; phylum Chordata; order Ceratodontiformes; family Protopteridae; genus Protopterus; species Protopterus annectens. The sequence continues at coordinate 1,900,524,165 of NC_056725.1, forward strand.
CTTTATTTCAAAAGTAAAGAAGAAAATAGTAAGCATGCTGACAATTTTGAGCATTGTTTATGTAAATGAGGTGAGAGACAGAGAGAGAAGTAATGGGACACCAGAATGATTGGGGGGATTCCCCTGCCTAGGGCCCCATTTGACCATGATCCAGCTCTGCACACATCCTCTAAAGCTGACAGAACTGGATAACTAGGTGAAGATTCTGGAAATTCCATCTGTAACAGTTCATAGTATTTTCTGAGGGACAGAGACGCCTCACCTAAATCCTATTACCTCTCTCTATCCTACCTCTGCAACCTGAATTCCCTCTGCTCTACCACCACTCACCTGTTTTTCTCTTTAGACCCTCCTATCCATATTATAACTTGCAAATACAACTGACTAACTTAGATTACAACTCTCCTCTGCTTACCTTGCCTGGATTGTGAGGCTCTTGCCTCAGTCCAGTGCCTACCTCTTTCGACCTTTCTCCGCCCCTTCTACCCCTACCTATCATATCAATCCCTAATTCCTGTAACTTCCTTTCCCAACTACATAAATATTACACACTCCTTCCGGCGCCATCTTTATTCTTCTTGACTCGCTGGCTGTTGCATGTCCCTGGCTACGGCGTCCTATTCCAGTGTGTAGGTACTGTACTTTTGAAGCTGCATGTGTATAGTCACTGCATATCACCTACCTGGTCATGATTAACTGTGTACTGTTACCATTTCCCTACCTTGGCATCATTTAGTGAGCCGGTGTAATTTTCACTGTTATTTGGTCAGCTTGTAGAAGCGTGCAGCACGTGGATCTCGGTGCACGCCATTCTCAGCGTTTGGCTGTGGATGACTGATACAAAGGGGAAGTGTACTTTTTATAGTATAATTAACCAATTTGTTCTACATGTGCTGTTTATTGAACCAGGTATATTTCTCTTTTAAGACTCTGGTGTTTCTGGCTGTGGAAAGGGCGTTCTACCTTTTACTGTAATATTATTTCCGACATAGTGATTGATCAGCTGTATAGGAACTAGTTAGAAGTCGTCCTTGTGTAGCGGCGTTTCCTGGCTAATAGTTAAAGAGGTATTCTGCCGTTTTGTCACTGTTAGTACTTCTTGTCTGTAAGTAATTGAGCAATATTTTCTCTACTGCTCTTGCTGTTCTCTAGGGAGTGGATGTATTTTAATATTGAGCGTGTTGGTGCTTCCGAAGGAAGAAAGCAGACTTTAATTCCCTACACTTAGAAGTTCTAAGCTTGCATTGCTTGTGCTACTGTTGTGGTGCTTCACAGCTGGAAGATCGCTTTCCCTGTTTGGATTGTGTGTCAGCTGATTTCTGCTACTAAGGAGATGTATAGTTTTGATATTAGGCTTTAATCTTCCTACTTTTAATAACTACTACTATTGGCGCTGATCCCTGAATCAGGTAGACTTTGTTCTTCTAGGCTATTGATGCTCCCGACTGTAGATTGTGAGCCCTACTTACTTATGTACAAGGATTTGTGACCTGTATTGATTGCGCAGTTGTAATTATACTGGCTATATGTCGTTTTTGGTTCTGCTGCTTCCCGGCTAATAGTAAAGGTTTTTTTCTGCTTTTCTTTACTTTTAAGTAATTCTTGTCTGTCAGTAACAGTGCTATAATTTTTCCTATGTTGATATTATCAGGTTTCTACTGCTTTCCTGTCCTTTGTTGCTGGTTTTCAAACGCGCTGTGACTGACGACTGTAGAAAGGGAATTTTAATTTTCACACTAGTGTTTCTGTTTTTGCATTGCTTGGGTACCTGTATTGAAACCCTGCACATGTTTCTTTAAGCACGGTGGTGCTTCCCAGCTCTGAAACCAACTCTCCCTGTTCTTATGGGACCGTGAATCTGTTGTTCTTTAGTGTGTTGGTGCTCTGACTAGTGAAAGTGGGCTTTAAACTTTGCGACAATAGGTTGTCTAAGTTTGTTATGCATACGCTGGTGTCTTGGGACTAGGTACATGCTGATTTTTTAGTATCTAAACTAAATGGTAGTAAGCCCTACTGTGGCGTGAGACATCCTTAAACTGATAAAGGCTTAGTACTCTAACACTCCATTGCTCAGGGTAATCATAACTAAATAATATTTATAACATATGTTATGTTGCTTTGAACCTAATTTGTTGAAAGGGTTATAGTAGTCTTCTGTACAGTGCTATACTTTTGAATGTACCCAGTTACGTCAAATAAGGGAGTTTTATTTCTGTTAAACTGCTAATTTTTGCCTGCCACTAACACTTTGTCACCTACAATTTTTGCCCTCTCTGTACTGTGCTATATTTTTGAATGTGCTTAGCAATGTCATCTAAGGATTTTGTATTCTGAGAAACTGCCATTTTTTTACCTGCTACTAACACTTTGTTACCTTTAATTTTGTTTTCTCTCCCTTTATTCACCCAGCACTCCACTCTGCTAGCCCTGAACTAGTGACTGAGAATCTGTCCTGCCTGAAAGCCAAGAATACATACCTTTTACTGAACCAATTGGACTCCACCCGTACCATAAGATAGAGCAAACTCCTCTCCCTAAGACTCTAACTCTAAAGAACCTAGAAAGTATGTGTTACAATGACTGTAGTGTTACTACATTTTACCTATTTAATGCCTTGTAACTGAGGACTGCTCCCTAGCCAGGTCAGCCAGTACACTCGCTCTATTCTACCCCCTCCTCCCACACCTCATCACTTTACCTACAGGTTAACTAAGCTGCTTAGTTTTGTTCCCCTCCTCTATTCCTTGACTTTAAAGCACACTAGGAAAGCTTATTTATTTTTGTTTCTATTCTCCTTTTCTAAGGACTCGCCCCACATGTCTATCCCACTGCTCTGATCCACATAGTATCTAACAGCAGGCTTGAACTTTTCTCTGTTCTCCCAGTACTGCTCACTCCTCTATTCTTACAACTTCACACTCTCCTCTGGACACATCTTTACCTTACCTCAATAGTCAGCATTTCACTGATTGTTCCTGGGGTCCTTCTCCTTCACTGGCTCTATCCTGCTCCGTTGCTCCCTCACCGGGCTCACTCTGCTCCCCTCCCTGCCCCCTATTCCCACCCGCCCCCACTGCTTCTACATTTATTCATCTAAACCACTCCCCTTCAATTAATACCAATCATAGGAGACCACACCTTAAGTTCCAGAAACTCCACACCCAATGCTCACCTACACTATCCAACTTATTCATCTTAACATTCCACTACTCTCTACACTGACACTATGCCACTATTATCTACCTATCCTAAATGGAATCTCCTACTTCCATACTTCATCACACCTCTTCTTATTATACTTTATCTACTTACTTTCTATGAACACCACCAGTACATAAACCTTTCCCACCCCACAAAGCAAACCTCCTCCACTCCCATAGCCTACACTCATTCTCATTCAAACATACCTAGTACAATAACCTACCTATCGGCAAAATACCACAGACTAAATCACATTAAATACTATTGGCCTCAAGCCAAGAAATCTCTGTTCCTTACATGTAAACACCTACAAATCACACTCAACTACCAACTCCAATCAATAATAGATGGCGATATCCAACCTAATCCCGGTCCAAGCCCTACACTTCCTACAGTTACCCATATAGCTACCCCTACTACCACCCAATCCCTTATTAGACCTCCCAACTCACTATTAATAGCCCATCTTAATATAAGAAGCATAAATAACAAAGTTGCCCAAATACATGCTCTCATAGATGTACATTCATTTGACATCCTGTGTCTTACTGAAACTTGGCTCAAACCATCTATACAAGACAATGAATTTACTCCTCCAGGATATAGCACATTAAGACAAGATCGATTAGCTAAAAAAGGAGGCGGAATAGCAATACTTTACAAGTCTGGACTACAAGTTACCTCAATTGACTCTAAGCCCCCTCCAACTAGTAATGAGGAAATACTTATCTCCAAACTCCAACTCAATAACCATAAATCTATTTATATTATTGCCATCTATCTTCCCCCAGGGAATAACTCAAACAACCTAGAAAATATCCTGAATTGGCTATCAACCAACAATCCCCAAGAGACAATAGTACTCGGAGACTTTAATATAAATTGGAATAGCTGTACCTCAGAACAACCCTCTACCCATCTTAATTTACATGGCTTTACTCAAACTATAACCTCCCCCACAAGGACCAATAAACAGAACAACACTGAAAGCACCCTAGACTGGATACTAATAAACAGACATCACCTAAGCTATAAAGTAGGAACTCTCCCTGAGGATATAAGCGACCATGCTCTAACCTTCATAATCAGAGACAAGACTGATATCCAAAATCCAATTACCTATAGAGCAGTGAGGAATAAAACAAAATTTAACCCTGATATTTTCAAAAACGAACTTAGAGCATGCAACTGGGCACCCCTTAAAAGTCTACCCCTAGAGGAAGCAGTCATCTATTTTAACAGTAAATTTCTAAACATTCTCGACCTCCACGCTCCAAAAAGGACCATTAAAATTAGAAACAAACCAGCCCCCTGGCTCTCAAAAGATACAAGACAAAAAATGCTACTTAGAAATAAAATCTGGACCTTATGGCGTACTACCAAAAACCATGAAGATCTCATCAAGTTCAGACAGTTAAGAAATGACACAAAAAATCAATACTGTTAGATAAAAGAAAGTACTACATACAACTCCAAAATACCCAGCAAAGTAACCCCAAAATTTTGGGCAGGTATAAATACTCTCTTACCCAGGTCGTACTGTCACCCCCACCTGTAGGTGCAGACCAGGACAATCCAAAGGAAGTAGCAAGAACCTTTAACACCTTCTTCACTGAAACCATTCAGTCTCTTTCCAACCAACTATCTCCCAATAGCTCACCTCTAACATCCCATAATACTACCTTACATCCCCCATTTCATCTCAAACCCATCTCTACATCCCTTATCCATTGCCCTTCTGCAAAACTCAAACCTACTACCATTGCAGCCGATCTCCTTCCTGCTGAATATCTGCAGAAAGCAGCAGATGCAATAGCCTACCCAGTTTCCATTCTGATTAACAGAACAATATCTGAAGGTGCAATTCCTATCACATGGAAGATTGCACATATTATCCCCCTTCATAAGGGTGGAAACTCTAGGGATCTATCCAATTACAGACCTATTGCCATACTTTCACCTTTGACCAAAATCATGGAGAAATGCATTCATATGCAACTGTTAAAACACCTTATAGACAACAACTTGCTAGCTAGCTGCCAACACGGTTTCAGGCCATTTCACAGTACTACTACTGCCCTTTTATCCTTCTCCAACTGTATAAATAAAACATAATAACAACACTCTATCCTCAGCCCTCTTTATTGATCTCTCCAAAGCCTTCGACATGGTTAACCACAAACTTCTCATTAACACACTGAAAACCTGTCCCTTGATACTCTTTCTATACAATGGTTTGAATCCTACTTAAGCAATAGGCACCAAGCAGTCATGTGGTAGTACAACCTATCTCCCCATCTCCCTATCACACTAGGTGTCCCCCTAGGTTCTATACTTGTACCACCTCTATTCTCTGTCTTTATCAATGACCTGTACACTGTTATTCCTCAGGCCTCCTTAATACAATATGCTGATGACTCCACATTAATCTGCACAGCCCCAAATCCAGCAGACCTACAATCTCTTACCCAAAAAGTGTTTAACACAGTTGAGGATTGGCTACAACATCAATGTCTAATCCTAAATCCTAAAAAACAAACTTCTACTTTTACTCCCACCCATAGACACACACCTCTAAACTTTACTGTCACTTCTAACAATGGAACTATTATATCCCCTGATTCTAACACAAAACTCCTAGGGGTACTAATTGACAATAACCTTAACTTTGAGGCCCACATAAACAATACCATAAAAACAGTTAACAAAAAACTAGGCTCACTATATAGAATCAAATCCTTTCTTACCCCACTAGCTAGATCTATTATTGCCCAGACTGCCTTAATCTCTACCCTCCTCTATGCCTCCCTATTTATACTAACCTCTCAAAAACCAATATGAACAAACTAGTAGTCTCCTACAACAATATTGCAAGATTTGCAACTGGCTCTACATTTAGGACCCACCACTGTATTAATTATAAAAATCTTGGATGGCTAGAGTTACCCAACCTGCTTCTACTTAATCAATTAATAATTGCCTATAAAATCCTGTATCAGCCTAGTAACACACCAATTCTTACCAACCTTATCACTCCCTACAGTAACCTTAAAACCCTGCGCTCAGCTACTAAAATGCTAGTACTAACACACATAGCCAACAACAAGGCAGGGGACTCTCTATTTTCTAACACAGTTGGTAAAACCTGGAACTCTCTTCCCAGCGACCTAACCTCACTACCATCACTTACACAATTCAAAATCAGGCTTAAATCTTACCTTAAAACACATTGGCTATGCACCTGTCTTAACCCAGACTAACAACTCTTGTCTTCTCACTAAATTTCTAAATCTTATGTCTGCATAATTTACCTGCATACTGGATTCCAGAAGCTTAACTTGTCTTTCAACTAATTTGGACTATCTCTTATATCTTAATATCTCTCTTTGTCACTCTAGTATCTTATGTTAACACACCTCTTTCTAGCATGTTCCTGTACTGTACTTATTTACTTATTTTTTACCCAACTATTTACTTCAATATGTTCTTTTTTGCATAAAATAGCTAAATTGTATATAGTACTTCTATTTGTTTAACTGTGAATTTATTTACTGTTTTTATATGATTAACGTCATACATTGTTTTGTACTCTCGAGGAGCTTTTCTCCCCGGGCCTCTGCTGAAAATAGATATGTATCCAGCTGGACTAGCCCGGTCAACAAATGTAAAATAAAATAAAATAAAATAAATAAAATAAATTGTTGTCCCACTGAAAATACTGGGCCAGTGTGGAAATTGTCTCAGAGAAAGATAAACCCCCACAGTGAGAATCAGAAACTGATCTCTCCTTTGAGGCTGAATCAGAAATCTGAGGAGAAAACCTTGTATTTATCCCTTCATCTTCCTGATTAAATCCCTTCAAGAAAAAGGGGTATCCCTCATTCTTTTAGCAGAAACTATTTTATAAGAAGGATCAATAGCCTTAATTAAACCCTGAGCCAGAAGCAGTATATTTCTCCTGTCCAAGAAAATTTAAGGAGGAGGAGTAAATACATATTTAGTTTTCTGTTTTTTTTTGACAGGAAAAATGGGGCCAACAGTTATTAATGGCAGCAGCAGCTTCCCCAGGGATGGGTACAACATTCTGACAAAACAGGGAACCCTTCCCTGTTCTCTCTCCCAGGACCAACAACAGTGGCTTTCCCTTGCCCACTGAGGGGCCCCAGCAGCTGCAAAGGACATGGTAGACATAAAATAAGAACTCCGCCAGTAGATGTGAATTGACAGATCCCCAGAATGCCCTTAAGCTCTCTGTTGATTCCAGTCTTATCGGAGATAGTCATGGCGGTAAAAGGAGTTGACCGGCGATAGATGTGGAGCACTGGGAAGGTAGCCATAAGATGATGCAGGAGAGACAAAAAAATCCTCAAAAAAAGCCATTTGAGTCAAATAAAAAAAATTAAATGCAATGGATAGTAATGTTAGGCAACAAGGAAACAGACTGATAGAGCAGATCTACAACATTAATATACTGAAACCATGGAAGGAAGTAAAAAGTTCTGTGGTTAGCTTGCAAGATGAAGTTCATGCAGAAGAGAGTAGAGTATAAAAATAAGAAAGCAGAGACTTTTATTAAGAAACCAGGAAGAACTAAACTGATGGAACATAATGGAGAGGCAATACCTGGAATGAAGATGAGACTGGGACATTACAGAGTAACAAAGTCATAAGAGATGTTCAACAGATGTTCAGGTTAGGAGTTACAGAAGAATCACAGAGTGAACTGAGTAGCCTAGCAGTACAGAGTGTCAGATTTTGTAATAACTTTTGGAGACTGAATAGATTATCAATGTTTGATAGCTATCCCATGCCCCAAATAGATGAGTTTATAGAGAACCTAAGAAAGACCAGATATTTCACGACTAGAAATCAGAGAATATTGGCAGAGATCATTTTCCCTGTCTACTAAAGAAACCACCATCTTTATAACCCTTAAAGGTCTATTTAAGTATGCAATGCTACTATTAGGCTTACATTGAGCTCCTACCACCTTTCAGAGACTAATAGATAAAATATTAAAGTCAATATTATTGACCTCATCAGCACAACAGAATTGGAGAGTCTGGTAATACTTCAGAAACGAGGGTCCTTAAACCCAGCTGATGCCCATAAAGATTAAGGTGCCTGCAAAATATCCCAAGCAGCATCCAAACCAAAGGGTAGAAAAGTCATACAGACAAACCATTCAGTAAAAACTGCAAGAAAAGCTCAGCCAAGCTAGAGTTTTCACTGTATGATACCTTAAACCTCCTATAATGGAAGCCCATTAGATATATGCAAATGACCCCTTAAGGACATCAATATGAGACCAATACATAAGGCTTAAAGATGCATGTCCATGGCCAGTGGGATTTGTCATTTTTGGCCTAAATTTAACCATAAAGGCTTGAAAAGTAAAGGTTAAAGAAAGTCATGGACATTCAGAAGCCATGTAGCTGAAGCTCGTGATGTTTTTAATGGGTCATTTGCATATATTCTATGGGCTTCCATTAAAGGACACTTAAGGTATCACACAGAGAAACTCAAGCTTGGCTGAGTTTTTCTTGCAGTTTTTACTGAATAGTTTCTCTGTGCGACCTTTTTACCCTTTGGTTGGGATGTTAGTTGGTATATTGTGGAGGCACCCTAATCTTTATAGGCATCAGCTGAGCTTAAAGAGCCTGTGTTTCTAAACTATAGCCAGGCAATTTGTTTATGCTGTGGACAGTAAAAAAAAAACAGCAGAAACATGCATGTCTTTAGCTAGTGGGGTTTGGCTTCATTACCTTGAATATAATCATAAAGACTTAAAAAGGAAAAAAAAAGTCGATATTCAGAAGTCCTGTAGATGAAACACTTAATGTCCTTAAGGGATCACTTGTAAATATCCCATGGGCCTCCATTACAGCAGGTTTAAGGTATCACACAGTGAAAAAACTCTAGCTTGCATGAGTTTTTCTTATAGTTTTGACTCAGTAATTTGTGTGATCTTTTTATCCTTTGGTTTGTGGGTGCGTGTGTCTGTGTGTGTGTGTGTGTGTGTGTGTGTGTGTGTGTGTGTGTGTGTGTGTGTGTGTGTGTGTGTATATATATATATATATATATATGTATATGGGTCTACTTTGTTTCATTGAATCTCATTTTACTGAATTTCATTTCACCCCGACCACATCACTGAAAACACAAATTACTGAGAACTCATTTCACTGAGTCTCATTTCACTGAACTGAATTTAGTATATATGGCACTGTGTAGAGTACTATAAGGCAAGTAAAAGGTATATGCCCTTTTTCCCACTGTAGTGTGATCCTGGAGTTAGTGTATATAGTTGAGGGTGTGTGGGGGGGCACAGCCCCTCACATTGTGGGGTGTGGGTCAGCGTAGCACCCCTCCTTGTTTGTTTTATATTGTATTTTACCAAAAACTTAAAAACTATACTTTTTAAACAATAGACATGCATAGTTGCAACACCAATGACTAACTCTCCAGAAGACAATATGTACTCAAACTAAGTAGCCCCCCAATATGGGGGGGCTCTACCTCTCGCCCCCCAACTATATATATTAACTCCAGGATTGCACTACAATGGGGAAAGGGCATATACCTTTTACTTTCCTTACAGTACACAGTGCCATATATACTAACTGCAGTTCAGTGAAATGAGATTCAGTGAAATAAGTTTTCAGTAATTTGAGTTTTCAGTGAAGTGGTTGGGGTGAAATGAAATTCAGTGAAATGGGATTCAACAAAATAAAGTAGACCTGTGTGTGTGTGTGTGTGTATATGTGTGTGTGTATATATATATATATATATATATATATATATATATATATATATATATATATATGGGTCCCCTTCACATGATCGACTTTTCACAAAGCCAAAGTTCATATGGCCAAGACCATATGATCAACTTTTGAAAACTGACCACATGGAACCGCAATCTCCGTACAGTGCGTAATGGGAACATTTCCCTCTTCTGTACTGTACTGCAATCTTGGAGTTGGTATATTTAAGTTACAGGGGGTGTGGGGAGTGCAGAGGGCGGAGCCCCTCTGCTAACAGTTTTTAGGTAAGTGTTCGTTGTGTTTTTTGTGTTTACTTTACATGGTCAGCTTTCCGAAAGTCGATCATATGGTCTTGGCCATATGAAAGTCGACTTTGTGAAAAGTCGACTATAAAGTAGACCCATATATATATATATATATATATATATATATATATATATATATATATATGTGTGTTTCATAATTTTGAAAACTGAAACTCAATTTCAGTTTCTCGAACTTATAAAGTCGAATGTTGAAAATCACAAAAGTGCATAATCGTGAATCCGAATATCTCAAATTTGTGGTTATGGCTTTATGGTGCATTGCGTGCGGTGTTGTGACTGGATGGTGTTTCGTGTTGTGTATGGATTTAGGTGTAATTTAAGGTAAGTAAGTGTTTTGTTAGGGTTTTGTGTGGGAGTTTGAGTGTGTGTGAATGTGTTTGTTAGTTGTACGTGTGGGTTAGGGTAGGCAGGTGAAAGTATGGGTGTGTAATTGTTGGATGTGTTGGTGTTTGTATATGTGTGATGTTTGTGTGTGCAAGGAGCTGTAGAATGTGTGGGTGTGAGTTTCCTTCCTGTGTGTGTTTGTGTGATCTTGGAGTTGGTATATATAAGTGGGGGGTGTGGGGAGGCACAGCCCCCCACATGGGGGGTGCAGGGGGCTTATATGTAGTGTAGGTTTATTTGTTTGTGTTTTTGTGTTTGTGTGTGTTTTGTTTGTTGTGGTTTGGGTTGGATAATGTATGTGTTGTGTGGTGTATGGTGTGTTTCTGTTCGTGGTTTTGTGTTTCGTGATTGTGTAGTTTCGGGATTTAGGCCGTTCGACTTTATGGTTTCAAAATACTGAAATTTGGGATTTCAGAATTTCAAAATTATAAAGTGACTCTCTCTCTCTCTCTATATATATATATATATATATATATATATATATATAGAGGTCTACTTTAAAACACTGAAATTTCATAACATTGAAATTCAAAATACTGAGACCATAACATTGAAATCCCAAAACAATGAAAACCCAAAAGAACGAAAACTCAGAACATTGAAAGTGTGCATCATAACATTGAAAACTACAATGCACATGTAAATAACATCTCCTCCACCTATAGCAACACCAACCTAACAAACACACTTTTTACTATGTTTATGCAGGGGGGCAAGCCCACTGCACCCCCCGTAAATTAAATATAAAAACTCCAAGATCACACAACAGTGGAAAAAAGTTAATTTCCTAACCTCACTGTATCCCGATCACCATACAAAATGTAAACATAATGTCTAAATCACTTACCTGTATGGCCTAAAAACATGTACAGATTGGCAAAATAAACACTTTTCCCCAACTCACTTCTTCCAGCACTTCTCAGAACACTGAGAAGCAACACATCCATATGTTAACATTCTGTACGGTGATCATGTTACAGTGGGGTTAAGAAATTAACTTTTTTCCACTGTAGTGAGAATTTGAAGTTGGTATATTTATTTTACAGGAGGTGCAGGAGGGCTTGCCCCCTGCAGAAATGTAGTAAAAAGTGTTTGTTGTTTGTTAGTTTAGTGTTGTTATAGCTGGAGGCGATGTTATTTACAATGTGTGTTGTAGTTTTCAATGTTATGAAGCAAAGTTTCAGTGTTCTGAGTTTTTGTTGTTTGGATTTTTTCAGTGTTTTGCGTTTTCGATGTTATGGTCTCCATATAAATATACATATATATATATATATATATATATATATATATAGAGAGAGAGAGAGAGAGAGAGAGAGAATGTAGATTTAAAGTGGATCTTCTGCTCATTCAAATACAATTTGTTAGGCAGGAATTTCAACCTAGTAGGTGACCATGTCCCAGTACGATGGCTAAGCAAGCAAAAGGACAGCAATAAAAAAAGTGTACCACTGGACACTGTCCTTCTATTTCAGAAGACATTGTCCCATAGTCCTGGTTTTGCTAATAGACTTGCTGACGGGTTGTTAAGGTCTCGGAGTTCATCAAGCTAAGTCTATAACCAGTGGGTTTTATAATGGGAGGGGGTGGGGGAGTATATCATCTTGCTTATGGACAATTGTGTAATATAACTTTAACAGTGTGCTGTATATGGAAGAAATGTGGAATGTGCCTGTAATGTCTGAGAATAATTATGCCAGTATTTACTGAGTCGGAATGTAACAGATATGTGAGCTGCCCTTAAACCTTATAAAACCTGAAGCAGGTAAACTACAAATATGTGATTTAATCTGCAATATGTTTGTTTTACATTGGCAATGGCAGCAGAAGCAGAATGTATAATAACTTGTAATTTATTTATGTGCAATGTAGAGCCTTCTGCTCAGAATTATTACAGTTATGCATAGGATGTAGAAATACAATTATTCTCCCCTGTTTTCACAAATCTATGAGTTTTTCTAGGCCAGTAAGTTAACGAGTTGTAAAACAGCAATTAGATAATTATGTTAAAAAGATAACTAAGTTAGAGCAAGTAAAACATGCATTAGTTTGTAAATATGAAACGTTGCTCACTTGCATCTATAGTCTGTATAAAATGATATAAACTAAATAGCTGAGAAAGAAAGAGAACAAAAGAAAAGAAGAAGTGGAGATACCCGACAACCGATTACTTTGTAAGTTGTTTCAGCACTTGTGCCTCTCTGGCTGGAAATTTAGGTTGTTAGCTTAAGACTCACAAATTCTTTTAGATAAAAAGGAGATAAGAAAACCTGAGCTATACTCATATACATGTTCAAAAGGATTATTTTTTCTTTCATTGTGCAACTTAATGTATCTTTCTTTATATTTAACTGTTCACCATAGTGCTTAACTCATTCTCTTCTAAGTAGTATTTTTTTTATTTGTTCATTTTTAAAGTTTGCGGCTGGTTATCTATTTGTGTACTGATTGATAAAAGGGTATTTATTTTAATTGGTGACAAGCTTCTTACATCTGCTTCTAACTGACCATACCACCCTGCTACACACTATCATTTGTTTTTATAATTAATTGGCTTAATAACAAGAGTGAGATAGGGACTGGCAAGGCCCCCAGGCTGACAATCTATGGTGGTAGTGGTTTATTACTGTGAGCCAGGGCAAAAATATATAGAACTAGAGAATATTACTAACCCTCCCTATAAATTAGTGTGTGTGTGTGTGTGTGTGTGTGTGTGTGTGTGTGTGTGTGTGTGTGTATGTAAAAGTCTATTTAAAGTACAGTTAGTTACTATGTGCAAGTGAACACTAAAAGTCACTGAAGCTCAGAGTGGTGAGAAATGGGTCAGTAGAACTAGACCAGACTGTGCTCAGGGGTTTGTTCATTGTAAAGCCTGTTATTGGGAGTAGCTAGTGAAGACCCATACACAGAACACTGATGCATTTTTCCTGCATGATCTTGTGGCTAGGCTGCACTTAAGAACTTGCTTAGTGATGCAAGTTTGTATGCTTTTTGTATACTTTAATCTTTTTAGAATAAGTGGTATGACTCAGAAGACAGTGGGGGGAATTCATTAAAGCTTACATGGACTTATTTCCCATGTAGATATAGTGGCACACTGCTTACACGGAATTAAGCAGATGTGTAATCCAGTAAATGGAGCTGGGGGGTGTGCAAGCGTGTGCGAACATGGAAGTGTCTGTGGCATGCAAATCACCTCATAAGCAGGTGAAATGCATGCAAATGAGGATGGTAGAGTGAAACAGCAAGCAGACATGCAGTCCTGCAGACCCTGTGTTGGTGTCCGTAATGTACATGGAAAAATTCTGTGTACAGGATGTAAAATGACACCAGGGACTGTAAAAGTGTACTTAGAGTGTTAGAAATATAATAGTGGATGCAGATATGTGCAAAAGTATCCACTGTGTGTCCAAAACCATATGTAAAATATTTTTTTTAATACCCTGGTTATGTTTGTGTGGCGCACCGCAGTACGCAAACATGCCTTTATGCAATAAAAAATATAAAAAGAATGTAAAAAACAGAATTTGTGAGTATGTAACAGTAATGCATTATAGGACTCTGTATGGAATATGTACAGCATTTCACAACTGTACTTGCTAATGAGGCAGGGCCTGGAACCGTGTAGTTTCCAGGTTCTGTGCACGGATCTGTATGCAAATGAGCTAGGGGTACTGAATAGCACAAATGGGTATATGTGTCCACAGATTCCATCCAAGTAGGCACAGAACCATGTTGGTGTCGACAGAAGAGGTAGCTGACATCATAGGGGGTGTGTCAGAGTGCTTGTAAGCTCATTGGAGCTCAGCGGTGCCTGTTTGTGCAGCACGCCACTGAGCTGAGTAGGGATTTGTGAACAATGACTGCTAAGATGTGTTTATCTCTGAGGCTCGTGTTTCATCATGTTTGTGTGTGTTTGCATGCCATGCCGCAATGCTGAGCATGACCTTCTATGGGGGTGTGTGTCTAATAACTGCTAAGCTCTGTTTATCTTTGTGGTGCGGGTTTGCGCATCTCACTGCAGTGCTCAGCAAGGAAGGTTGTCAAAAAAAATTGGCCAAAAAAGCCAATGATATATAAATTTCTGATGAGCCCTATTTCACTCAAATTAGGGTCAATAAAACCCCTTAATAATGTACTTGGCAGGTGGAATGCATCAAAGGTAGCCAATCACACAGGCTACACCTATAGCAGAACACTATAAAGTATGTATACACCCTACAATGTGATTTTGTCCCATACTCTGCACCATTGGAGTACAGACTTGGAAATTTTAACCTAGAGAATGCAAGGGGCTGCTGCAGGTCTGCTACATATGTATGTGCTAGATGATGAGGTCAATGCAGCTGCTGCTGATGCTGACCATAGGCCTAGACTGAAAAGGAGAAGAGTGTTCAGGCTCAGGGTAACCTACCAGGAACTACATGAGCTGGAGATTGTAGACCACTACAGGGTGGGCAGGGACATACTACAAGAATTCACTGAGCTATGCTGACCTCACCTCAGACCCAAAGCCAACAGAGGGGAACCCATCCCAGTGGAAACAAAGGTATGGGTAGCCCTTAGGATGCTAGTTACAGGTACTTTTCAAAGACCAACTGGGGACATTATGGGGGTCTCACAGGCATCTGCTTCCAGGGTACTCCACCAGTTCCTGGATGCCATGCTACCACATGCCAGTGAGCACATTTATTTTCCCCACACCTCTGAGAAGAGGGCCAGCAGTATGCAACTCTTCTACCATTTAGCACACTATCCTGAGGTGCTAGGTGCCATAGACTGCACTCATGTACACATCAAGGCACCACCTGATGAGGAGGGTAGAATCTATGTCAACCACAAGGGGTACCACTCCATGAACTGACAGATCATGTGCAATGCCCAGGGCATTATCTTGAATGTGTGTGCTGGCAGCCCTGGCAGTTATCATGACTCCCATATCTGGCATGCATCACAGCTGTACCAGATGTTTGCTAGGGGGGACATCCCATGCCGCCATTTACTGGGGGATGCTGGCTACGCATTGGAACTGTGGATGATGACACCCATCAGAAATGCACACCCACCAACCAATGAATGCCATAATGAGGCACACACACAAACTAGGAACATCATAGAGTGTGTGTTTGGGCTGTTGAAGTCACGGTTCCAGTGCCTTGATATATCTGGTTTAGCTCTGCAGTACACTCCAGCAACACGTGCACAGAAGTTCATAGTATATGCCACGCTACACAATATGATCTTGTGGAAACAGCTGCAGCAGGATCAGCAAAGGGAAGGGATGCACAGCCCCCCACCAGTGCCTAGGACACCACAGCTGCACCCATAGAGGAACTTGATGGAAGAACTACATATTAGTAAAAATGATGCCAGCCAGCCCACACAAACTGTACAATATGATCTTGTGGAAACAGCTGCAGCAGGATCAGCAAAGGGAAGGGATGCACAGCCCCCCACCAGTGCCTAGGACACCACAGCTGCACCCATAGAGGAACTTGATGGAAGAACCCCCTAAGGTTGTCCCTGTAGGCAGAGGTAAGCATGCCCAATATGTCCTGGCCTTGGCCAAGAGACAATGCGTAGCACATGCACTGATAACCTAGGGCCCTAAGGACTGACACCTTACTCTGACTCACATACATATTAGTAAAAATGATGCCAGCCAGCCCACACAAACTGTACCTCACCATGTACTGGCTGTGGACTGCATGCATCAGACAGAGTTAGCCCTGAACTACAGGTCTGTCAACTTCTGCATTCGCAAGGTAAGTCACTCTCCTATACACCACTTGTAAGGGGTACTACAATATAGTAGCATATGTATGGACCTGCAGCATGTATGCAAGGGAATATAGTGGACTATATATAGTATGCTACTGGTCTAATTGCAGTGATCTATAGTGGACTACTGGGCTACTTGTACAAATCTAACAGCCACTTGGGACAACAGGTACTCTTTTCACTAGTATGTGCCCCATAATATCTACTAGGCCATATGGTTGGAAACTCCACAACATTATTCAAGGGAGATGACAAACAGTGGGGTTCACAGGACAGTCACATGACTGTCTGTGCCAGCAGAGCATGGGCTGGTTGTCCCCCACCCCAAACACACCAGTGTTCCCATACAACTGCTGTAACAGTAAGTCTGCAATGATATACCAGCAGACCAGACAATTCCTGTATGTTGTTGATAGCGTGAGGAATGAAACCTCTCTGTCTGGTGGTTGGTGTGGCTCACTGGACCAGGGACAGTAGCATGGGTGATGGTGTTTATGGTTCGAATCTGGCAGCATCCAACATCTTTTGCATGTGAGGTACTCATATGGTGATATTCCCACAGACTGTCATAACCCCTCAATCTGCTACTGCAACAACGCTGGACAAAGCGGCAGTGAATGGGGGACAAAGGGCCATACCTACAGACAGACATTAGACAGGCTCTGAGTAACCTAGCAGATGGCCAGTATAACAGTAGGCTGCAACAAGTCAGATTAGCTGCAGGATGTAAAGGCCATCACTGAAATATGTCAATAGTTACAACAATTTAGTGACTGCTGTTTATAGTATAGTACCCGAAAACCACAAATGTATGAGGAACACAGCAGACATATGGGGTGAAATGCCAGACAATCTGCAAAAACATGTACAGAGAGAGGTATGCAGACTATCACCCTGTGTGCGGTGATACATCATGTACCCCAGTCATATCATACCTCTCAACCTCTTAGAGCAGGAAATCTGGCCAAAGTCATGAATAAAAGTGGGACCAAGGCCTGCAAATAGGGACAGATTTTAAATATTTGCTCTTACAAACATAGAATGTTAATAGAATAACAGGTCTTGCATTAGCATGAGTCCACTGATGTGTATGGAGTCTGAAACTCAAATGTCTGTCATTATTTATTGACTTCAGTGTTCACTGATTTGCCACTAATTTGCCAGTAATGCTTATGCAAAATGGACCAAACATATGAGGCAAAATTCTGGACAGTCTGTGAAGCTCTGTACAGTTGTGATGTATGTGTCACATATTAAGGTCAGCAAACAGCCGGGGAATGCCTTAGACGATATCAGGGAAGTGCAGTATTGTGGTAACAGGTGCTGCCTGCAGCATACAGAATCCCAGACTAGAGTACAGGTAGCTGTGACCTGGAGTCACCATGTAAGTATTGACAGTCACACTGGGCATGCTCCTACATTTAGCTAACTTGAGCCCAAGTCTGTTGCCTCTACAGCACAAAGACCTGCTATGTGTTAATATGTCTGCACATACATACAGCTATGTATACATATCTGTCTTTCCCTATCCCCTCATACTTGATTAGTGTATCTATCAGTATGTGGCACATATGATACACAGACTCTCCACATATATCTGCATAAACCATTTGTATACCATACACACACAACAACATTGAAGGAGACAACAACATTGAAGGAGACATCCCTGTTATACACATTTATATTGATATGGGTGGGGATGTAAGAATGTCCCCACATATCCTGGAATGCTAGGGTTATTTGCATTTACATATCACAACAGTTGTTCGATGGAACCAGACTAAGACTGCAACATTACATAATCCACTCACCCACAGGGTCTATATAAGATCACAAAATGCTTAAAAAAGTGAACGGTGATTAATTGACCCTATTTAAGCAAAAGTCTACAATTTTGAACTGTCAGAACAGCGATTTTTTTCCTAGGGAAAAAAAATCGCTGTTTCAACAACAACAAAAATAAATAAATAAAACACTTTAAACATTACATTAAGTGGGGGGGGGGCTGCACCCCCACACCCCCCTACTTAAATATACCAACTCTGAGACCGCACTACAGTGCCGAAAATGGCAGAGTAACGAAGCGGCCAAGCAAATTCTTTCCCAGGGAAAGATTTCACTTAAAAGCCACTTCAATCTTTTGCTGTTTCCATCTTTTAAGTTCGACCAAGGCGCATTCGAAAGAATGTGTCTTCGGTCTTCTAATAGGGAACCTACCCACAGACCCCTGTGCCTGCGGACTGTCACCCTGTAGACAGACACAGGTATTATGCAGGTGGTGTAATGTAAAATGGGTGTAATGAATGCATGCCTTGGACAGGCCATATTGTACATGGCCATATGTCCGCCTATCAAACTGCAAACAGCCACATATGGCCAGACTAGTAAGTGTACACACATAGCAGGGATATTACCAGGTATCCCACCCCTAGGACACTAGATACAATAACAGTACCAAGCAGTATCACTCTGCAGGCCACACATGCTGCCTAACGCAAGGCCACTTTGTGTACTCCACAAGTACTGTGCCTGCATCAACATATACAACAAACATAATCTGTGGCATGTGCGATAAGTACTGTGAGCTGTAGTGTGTAATACCTACATAGGTAGGGGTTCTAATCTCACATCATCCAAGTGTGTGTGTGTGTGTGTGTGTGTGTGTGTGTGTGTGTGTGTGTTTGTATATCCCCATATCCCTTCACAGCAGTATGGACATGCCAACATAGGCTATCTCCATGGAATGGTATGCATTTTATGGCCCTGTGACTGGGTGCTGGCCTCTAAATTTCATCCTCTACAACGCCTGCTGATGTCATCCACTTTACAAACACTGGTTGACAATCTAATATCAAATAAAAATCCATGGTACATGCAATAAAACTAAATATGCCCCCTGGTTAACCCCAGACACAAAATCCCTCCTCAAAGAAAGAAACAAGGTCTGGATCAACTACCTCAATAGTAAATCTCACTTGAACAAACAAATATACGTTGAACTACATAACAAAGTAAAAAAAAATCATCAAAACAGACAAAACATCTTACTACCAAAGGTTACAGGATAAGCACAAGAACAACCAACAAAAATTGTGGGCAGCAGTTAACTCTATTCTACAATCAGGTAAAACAACTATCCCAACCCCAAAAATCAATAACAACCAAGAAGACACCAACTCAATTTAATAAATACTTTACAGAAACCATCCAGACCCTTGCAAACAACCAGCCCTATAACAACATCCCCACCCCTGCAAATCCACCCCCACCCCAACTAACAATTGCCCCAAGTTCATCTTCCACCCAGAACCAACCAAATCCATTGAAAAACTACTCCTCAAGCTCAAACCAACATCTCTAGCCGCAGATAAATTACCCGCTGAATACCTCCACCTGGCTGCAGAAGCCATATCATATCCTGTCTCCATCCTAATTAACAGATCCATCTCCGAGTGTATAAAACCCAGGCTATGGAAAATATCACATATCATCCCTCTACATAAAGGAGGAACCTCCCTGGAACTCAATAACTACCACCCTATAGCCATACTACCCCCTTTATCTAAAATTTTAAAGAGGGTAATACACAAGCAACTAATGAAATATCTCTTAGAAAATAATCTATTAGCAACACAACAACATGGTTTTAGACCCTTCCATAGCACTACCACCGCACTAACAGAATTCACCAACATTTTCAATACTCACAGAAACAATGGACTCCTTGTATCTGCCACCTTCCTTGACTTGTCCAAAGCATTGAATATGGTTAACCACAATAAACTCCTTCTTTCACTAGCAACTCTAAACCTTACCATCCCTGACATCTCCTGGTTCAGAAACTACCTAGAGGGAAGGAAACAAGCTGTTATGTGGCAAAACCAACTCTTCCCCTCCATACCAGTCTCCCTAGGAGTACTCCAAGGCTCCATCCTGGGGCAACTTCTTTTTACCCTCTTCAGCAATCAGCTCCCAAACAGTATTCCTAAAACCTCAATAGTGCAATATGCAGATGATACCACCATAATATGCACAGCCAAATTAATTGACATCCTTCACTCCCTAACACAAGAATGCTTTTCCCTATCAGAAATTTGGATTACAAACCAAAGGCTCATTCTGAATCCAAGTAAAACAAAGCTAGTACTCTTTAGCTCCCACAGAGCCACACCTCCCACTGATTCTTTCTTCATCTCCTCCTTTAACAAGACCACAATCACCCCCACAAATCATACCAGACTCTTAGGGGTTGAAATAGATAATCACCTTAGATCTGACCTACATATTTCTATAACCATAAAAAAGTACATAAAAAACTTGGTCTACTGTATCGTAATAGAAAATTCCTCACTGACCATTCCAAAACTACAAAAGCGATGACTCACCTACTATCCACCCTACTTTATGCCTCCCCTGTGCTTACAAATCTCCGCAAATCCGACCTAAATAAACTTGATAGTTGTTATAAGATAGCCAAATTCACTACAAACTCTCCCATCAGAACACATCACTGTGAATGCCTAAAAAAACTCAATTGACTAGAACTACCACTACTACTTCAACTCAATCAACTATCACTAGCCCACAAAATAATAAAGAACTCTGAAAACACCCCAGCCCTACAAAATCTTTTGCAGCCCTATACAACCACAAAGCCCTTGAGGTCTAGCACACAAAACCTCCTCAAAGTAACCAAATATAACAATGAAGCTGGTAAGTCTGTCTACAGCCACTGTATAGCAAAAATCTGGAACTCCCTTCCTGTCCACATAACTGACAACAAATCCTCATCACAGTTCAAGAAACTTGTTAAAACTCACTTTTTGAATAATCGACTGTGCTCCTGTACCCCCCTGGCTAATGTCTCATTAGAACACTTCACTTAACTTCTGCTAAGCCAACCAATCATAGTACTGTACCCACTTAGGACTGTTAATCTAGTGTTCATCCCATCTCTCCAGGAGTTAGGAAAACTACCCCAGCAATGTTGTGCTTTTCATAAACAACTAAAACCAGAAGAAGACATATTGTAAATCAATTTGTTATCCTTCTCAACTAAAACCAGGCGAAGACATATAGTAAATCAATTTGTTATCCTTATCAGTTATAGCGAGCATCATCTGCTCTCTCTGAGCCTTATTCTACATCTCTCTGCTTATACTCTGATAGTGAATCTAACACAGGAATCCTAAACTTAAGAATATCTTCTAAAATGTAATATTATACTGTAAAGAATGAATGTATCCTATCTGTTATTTAGTATGTACGTCAAAGTCTCTTCTATGGAACTTGTATGTCAAAAGTATGTCCTTAAAACTATGTTTTGTAAAAAAATTGTTCTCCTGGAGCTTTTCTCCCCGGGCCTCCACTGAAAATGGACTTGTAATCCAGTTGGACTCTCCCGGTCAACAAATGTAAAATAAAATAAAATAAATAAATAAGTACTGCAAGCTGTAGTGTGTAACAGTAGATAGGTAGGGGTTATAATCTCACAGCATCCAACATGTATGTGTGTGTGTGTGTGTGTGTGTGTGTGTGTGTGTGTGTGTGTGTGTGTGTGTGTGTGTGTGTGTGTGTGTGTACATATATCTCCTTGCAGCACTAAAGACATACCCATCTGGCTTATCTCTGTGAAATGGGTATGCATTTTAAGGACCTGTGACTAGCTGTTGGCCTCAACATTGGCCTCCTTTACAAGGCCTGCTGATGTCATCCACCTTAACAGCACTATCTGACAATCTAATATCAGATAAACTCCATGGCACATGTGATAAGTACTGCAATGTATAGTGTGTATTACTGTCTAATCTCACAGCATCCAACGTGTGTGTGTGTGTGTGTGTGTGTGTGTGTGTGTGTGTGTGTGTGTGTGTGTGTGTGTGTGTGTGTGTGTGTCTAAATATATCCCCTTGCAACACTAGAGTCATGCCCATCTGGCCTAACTTTGTGCAATGGTTATGTATTTTATGACCCTGTGACTAGCCGCTGGCCCTAAATTGCCCTCATCTACATAAGTAAAATTGATGTTTGCCTCCATCTAGATTTGTACATGCAGAATACCCAGGCGATACTTATCAAGGGTAGCAGACCTTGTCACATGGTATGAAAGCATGATGATGCTGACTGTCCCCATTTTCCCTGACACACTGTTCTAAACATATGCACCTAGGGAGCCATGCACATATACTGGCATACCTTGCTGATATCGTATTTCTGCTGCACTGCCTTGGTATCCTATGCCGCTGTATTGCCGCCATGTGTCCATAGTTTAACCACTCAGACTCCTGGGACAAAAACATACACAGGTCTGTGACACACCTGTCATTCTGTAACACTAGCAAAAGTGTACCATCAGGCAACAAAGATACATAAAGTTTGATGTGCAGTCATGACACATGCCATCATACAGTACCTTTTGTGGCCCACAACAATTGCCATGGCATAACACTACTGCACTACACAAGCACATGTAAAGTAATATAGTCACTGTGTGCATCAGACACATATTTTCAGATTGATACATCAATGGCACGGATGGCAGGGATGTGGCACATTTATCATCACATGCACAGGGTGTAGTGTGGGGTGCCAGAGGCCTAGGCTGTGCCAAACAGTTGACAGCATGTGTGTGAGTCAGGAAGGGGTGCTGGTTAGATGGGCTATGGAGAGGTGCCGTGTGTGTCTGTTGGTGATCTGCATGTGACGGTGGTGTTGGAGTGTTTGTGTGTGTGTGTGTGTGTGTGTGTGTGTGTGTGTGTGTGTGTGTGTATATATATATATATATATATATATATATATATATATATATATATATACACAGTCAAGCCCAGTGCTAGCTCTACACATGTGTATGGTGGACAACTGGTGACCATACATGGTAGAGTGGACAGTTTACTCTCTCCAGCCATAAACATGGGAACTGGCTCCACCAGGAGTAGCACTGTCACCACCATGCCCAAGGTCAGATGTGGTTCTAGTACCTGACAGTGACTGCTGTCTGCTGGGCCCATGTCCCCCACGGAACCACCCAGGACTATATGCCCATGG
Organism: Protopterus annectens; assembly: GCF_019279795.1. Classification (NCBI taxonomy): domain Eukaryota; kingdom Metazoa; phylum Chordata; order Ceratodontiformes; family Protopteridae; genus Protopterus; species Protopterus annectens. Next base: position 1,900,547,671 of record NC_056725.1, read on the forward strand.
CCTGTCATGTTGTGGTGTGGACAGCACACTTCTCTCTGTAGCGCTGGGGGTACTGCCACTATGTGGAGTGTGAGTGTGCACGGCCCGTGTAGACCCTCAGCAGATGGTGTTACTGGCCTACGTCCACGTGTGCAATGCCCCACTCCAACCAGATGTTCTAGCACAGACAATGTGCGGTCAAAGACAGACACTTTCTCAGTCCACAGTCTGTCCACTACATCAATGAACCAATCTAGGGTGTCACCAGTGCGGTGGAGGTAGTCGCAGATGTCAGACAGTGCTGCATCCATAACCCTAAGCATCCATCTGGTGTTGCATTCAAAATATGCCTGTGCCTCCATGATGGCCTGAACCATGTGGCAAGTGACCTGTGATGTGACACCTGTGACTGGTGTTGGCTGGGCGGCAGTCCTCCTTCAAGCACTCCTGTCAATCTGCCTATGTGGGACCTTGCCAGCTGTCTGGCAATTGCCAGTGTCTACACTCACTGACACCATAGTTGTCACACTGTCCTGTGCAATGTCAACACCCTCTGACTGTCCAATATCTGTGGCCTCTGGGGACTGGGTATGTGTGGACATACTGACGGTGTGCGGGGACAATGGGGGCAGAAGAGGAATGTCAACCTCTAAGACAGATTCAGCCCCTGACAACCCCACCTGTGCCTCAGTATGGCCACCATCATCATCATCAGAGTCCGATGAGGCACAGACATCAGGTTGTGAGGGGGACAGATGCCAACCCCCCCATTCACCTGTGAGAAGCAAGACAAAGGCAGTACATTATTACATGCACTATTATGTATACACACAGATGCATACAGATGAGGCTCCACAACTGCATTACATGTGCCACATCTTCTCACCTCTGCTCCAATGCACAACAGGCAAACTCACAAGAACCTACATAGACAAGTCAGGCCTTTTATAACATGCACTTTAGCAACCTCCAGTTAATGTTGCCAGTACAATACACCTGCAAGGTATGCAATATTACAGTGTATATGATAGAACTACACATAGCCAGTAGATCTATCATGAAAATGATGTGTAACTGCCTCATGTATAGCAGGCTGCATAGTCGCTCATAACTATAAGTGCAAATGTGTTTATGTTTGTACAAATACACCTGTGATTACCAAGTCTATGCACTGTAGTTAACTGTTCCAGAATAGAACATACGAATAATCTACTCTGGCTAAGCACAACAGTTGTACATAGGGCTAAATGGCAGCCCTTAACTTTTTAAGGGTATATATATATATATATATATATATATATATATATATATATATATATAATCTGTACAACAACAATATCACACTTGCCAGGTACAGAACCAAGGGCTTCAGCCACACCTGATGGACCTATGAAAAGGTGAGGGAGAGGTATCAGTAGCCAATGACATGCAACCACAGTGCAATATATAAGGGCTTCGTGTAGGCCTTGGCCCCTTTCTTACTATTTAAGATGGACATTACTGAGGTGTGGAGACTACAGCATCACAGAGGGTAGGTACAACTACTGTCCATTGTCGAGATTTGTGAATTATGTGCACAGTTTTGCCTCATATGTTTGGTCAGTGTCTCATAACATTGTGGTCATCTGGCAGTTCACTGCAAACACTGTGGGTTGATATCAGTAAGGGAAGAGAGATAAGTGAGTGTCACACTTCATACCCATCAGAATATGCATGCTAATGCAGTAGCTGTTATTCTATCAACCTACTATCTTTGTAGGGGCAAACTGTTGAACATGTCCCTATCTCTGGACCTTTGCCCCCCAGTAGGTATAGCTGTGTCCATATCTCTTGCTCTAGGGGGTTGGCAGGTATGGTAGATCTGTAGCGGTTAATTTACATACAGCTGTGTATGCTACAGGCTGCAGCTGCTGCTGTAGCCTACAACACATAGGGGGGGTTGTGAACACTTTGTTAGACAGCAAGCTGTATGTGTAACTGTGGCAGCTGTGTCAGGGCTGTCATTATGGCAGAGCCAGAGTAAGGGTATTCTATACAGTCCAATCAGTGCATGTGCATAAGGTACGTCTGTAAAGCAACAGTGTGAATAACAGAATGGTAGGCAATATGGATATGTGCATTGTGTCACTGCCTGCAGGTCTTCATCTTGCAAAACTGGGTAGCAGTTAATTAAGTAGCTGTTAACTGTGGGGATTAAGACTACAAGACACAGTCATTACTTGCTGTCTGCACAGTAATGTAATTGAAGTGCGTCACAACACTGGAATCGAACCTAGGACTGTGTGTGGCAAAATGTACTGCATACAAGGCATTTAACAGACTGAGCTACTGAGACACTGCAAAAGCATGTGCATTTGCAAGATATACGTGCACATATACAGGCTGTGAGAGACATTTCTACATCCATGAGTATGTGCGTGGCTTTATATGGTTGTATTTCTGCACCAGGGTCCCAGTTGTACATTTACTTTGCCATTGCTGCCTTAGCAGGTGTCTTTCCACAAGTTGCTGATAAAAGGGTACATATACCTGCTATCACAGGCCTCGCATACATCTATTGGTATGTCTTTGGCCATCCACTGGTGTATCATTGCAGTAGGGTCCAAGGTACATTCCTATTTTTCCCATTCCTTTTATATGTCATTTACATGCTTAATGACAGTAGGAAGCAGTCAGTATGTATTGCTGGAAACACCTGTGTAACTTAAAACCTGTGTAGCATGGTTAGTTAATGCACTGTGCTATAGTTTATAGAGGCCTGGGACCAAGACTTGGCAGGGGTGTTTATTTTCTACATGTGAGTAACACTGTCATAGATACATATAGATGTTAAAGCTCTTTAAAGCTCATTTAAGCTCATTTAAGCTGAGCTAAGCGAAGCAGAGTGGCGCAATGTGCCATGCCTCTTTGTGCAAATCCACACAAACCCACTCTAAAAATATATAAAGAAAAGAAAAAAATGGGTGATAGGACAGTGGTGAAATGGTGGTAAGCAGAGGGAAAAACATAGTGAATAGCAGGTAGGGATGTGCAGGAAAGGTGTAGGAAAGAACCTTAGCTATCCATTTCTTGTATAGCAACAGCTGTGCATTTTGACACATTTTGTAGATGAATTTGGACTCTCAAACCCCAGAGAGAGGGGTGAGGACAACATAAATGTGTTGTCAAGCCAATTGGACCACATTAGTTATGTCCAGTGGGCACATGTGCAAAATGGAGAGCTATATATGGGGCAATATTTTTTGGGGGGAACATGTGCCCATTTTTTTTTTTTTAAGGAGAGAGTGGAATGTTGGGGAAGGGACATAGGTACAGGTGGGGAGGTCAGTTGGGTAGGAGAGGATGCTATAGCAGACAGACAAGACAGCACACAGGGGTGGTGTGTGACACATGAGGGGGGTAAACATCTTGGATGGGGAAGGTGTGTGGATGGCAGCAGTGTGACTGAGGTCCCCACCCATGGGCAGTCAATACTGCTCCCTCGCTGCCTCGAAGGTGGCTGTCCTGGAGGCTGGGTGCCAGGGCTAGCTTGGCCCACCAGGTTGGCCAGTGTGCCCTCAGTCTGGTGCAGGCAATGTTCATAGCTCCGATGTACAATCCTGTGCACCATGGCCGGTAGTTGCTGTTGGGTGACTACCACCCTTCCACCACCACTCCCAGGGGGAGGCTAGGCCCTGTCCCCTGAGGTGATTCCACCCGATGCCGCAAGTGATGCAGGGCAGCAGATGGGTCACCACTGGCTTGGGTCCCAGATGTGCCAGGACTCGGTGCCATGACCAGTTGAGGTAGGGTAGGTGGATTACTGGGAACCGGTCTACCCTGACATGCTGTGGTGATGGAGGTATAGCAATAAGTATAGGTTAGTTATGAACAAAACATATCGGTAGTAATAACAGCATGGCAGAGCAGTGGAAATATCCCAATTACATATCAATGCATATTATGTGAAACACAGCAATAAATAACAGAACAGTCAGTATGTTAACAGCATGCCAGTAACAGTTATGGCATAAGGCCAACAAAACAGGTAATTCAACAAGATGTGTCAATATGTAACCATTATAATACATAACAATAATAAACAGATGCCCCAAAATACAATTTAATGTAACAGCATATGTTAATAGTGAACCATAACCAGTGACTAACAATAATAAATAAATGAAGATAAATTAGAGAGAGAAACACAGGGCACTTGTAATATTATTGTCTATATACTTGACAACAGCACTACTATCTACAGGTCTGTCCTTTCTTTATGTGTATAAGTCCCCTATAGCTGCTGTTAGCATGTACATACCTCTCAAGCTATCTGCATGGGACAGTATGGGCCAAGCAGTAACAACTGCAGGTACACAGCTATGCAGAACATGTGCAGATCAGATAGACCTATATAACTACCAAGGTGTACTGTGGGCTGATGTATTGGCACTCTGCTATGTAGGTAATCTTGTTGATAATAAACCTGTGACAGAGGGGATTACACACTACTAAGTACATTATGTGACAACGTGACACTTGAGAGACATGTATGTGTACAGTACAGAAACTAAACAACTAACATGCCTTGCTTGGCAGGCATGGGGATAGAACCCAGTAGCAGTGACTGCAGAGGACATCTGCATGGCATGTATGAATTGGCTATAGCAATGTTCTTACAGACACTCCAGGCATACAGCCATACCAAGAATACACGTTACTTATTTCACTTTATTTTATTTTAATAATATTTATTTCCTTTATTTTATGCTGCATTTTCACATTCTTGCTAATGATTCAAACAGTGTGTGACATCTAAACACACAATTATTTACTGATAATATGGGCTGCCTCACCCATTTACCTGTAATTCCTGTGAAAGAGAAGCTGTGAGCATTATGTAGTGAAACCTAGCTCTGGATTTGAACCCTGGTCTGTGTATGCCAAAATGTACTTTTTACAGCGCATTTAACAGCATGAGCTACTGAGTTGTTGCTGATTACTCTTTGACTGCTATTTGCCTAGAGTTTACCTGGAAACAAAATATGACCTGGCAATACTACTACAGTTTTATACTAGCCTGCAGTGACAGTAGAACACACATGCATGAAGTACAAGCACGACAGAGACAGTAGGCAACCTATACATTACCATATAGATTGCAGGTGTACACATTGCATTGTTAGTGGGTTTAAATATCTGTGAAGTCAACAAACAATATCAGATAGTGGCCTGGACTACCTCACCCATATAACTTGCTTACCTGCTGTTTGTGGATGACAGAGGATTATATGAACAATAGTGGCCTAGAATCAGCCTTGACTGATACTATATGTGTTAAACTATTCATTTGGCAGCCATTATATTTGCAGTCTACAGCTATTACACTATTATACTTGACTACATCACCTTAACTCACAGCCTGAATACATATGATTCAATGCTGCAATGGTTAAAACAAGACATTCCTGATGTACACACTTTACCTTGGTGTTATTGGCATTGGTTGATGTGTTCTTGCAAAACAGTTGTCATAATTAATTTCTTGCAAAACAGTCCTACTTCCACACGTATTGCATAACAGACTTTATTGGACATACCTTCATGCAGTTCCTGGAATAATTTCGAATTTTTATTGCACAACACCTGTGATCATGCAGGTGGTACAATACAGCTCTAATTCCACACTTGTTGCACTAGAAACTTTATTGTAAATACTTTCTTACAGTTAATGCTTTACTTTTCCCTGCTTATTGCACTACAGTTGGCAATATTCACTTATTGCAGTACAGCTCTAAGTCCACATTCATTGCAATACAATCATTACTGTATATACCTATTTGTAGTTAATGCTTTACTCTTTCTTGCTTATTTGACTGTAGTTAGCATAATACATCTGTACTCACCACACTCACAATGCAACCTGGCCAAGTGCCCGGCATGTGCCTTGAGGTTGCAAGCCCTCTCCTCTGAAGCTGTTGGGAGAGAAGAACACCATTATGCATACCAGTTTAGGAGACATTCAGATTAGATATTGGTCATAGACAGGTAAAAGTACTTACATACATGTTGGACATCCCTTGCCCAAAATTCTTGGACCCAAGTGTCCAAGAGTTCTCCCTTATGTTTCTTCAGATCGTCATAGCAGTAGTGACAACACTGCTCACTTGTGCAGGAGATACCAGTTGCACTGGTGAGGTCCATTGCCAGTGGGTTCCAGGTCTCTGCCTTGCACTCTGAGCCCTGGTGACCTCCCTGCAGAAGCCAGCCTTCATGTTTTTTTTAGAAGGAGTCCAACCATGACCATGGATTCCAGGGTGCCCCAATGCTGTGCCCAAAAGCCCGAACTCCCACCAACGCCTGCCACAGTATCCTTCAGAGATAGAACTCCAATGGATTGTGCTGTATTTCCACCTATTGGGCTTAATATAGCTTGTTTTCCTGCCCTTACATGCCTTTTGCAAACATTTAAAAAAGCACTGCATCACTTAGCAGTGCACAAAACAGGGCAGCTGAGCTGAGCAGTGCGAAAACTTGAGGACCTGTATGCTTAGCAATGCTTAGCAGTGCACAAACCAGCCAACAGAGTCGAGCAGTGCATAATCATTTTCAGCCGTTATTGTGTTTATGCGGTGCTTAGCAGGTCTTAGCAGAGCTTAGTGGAGTGCAGCAGGCCAGAATTTAAAAATAATTGCATAATTTATATTTTATAAATAAATGCTTATTTTCCCTTCCATGTATTCAAACCCTTCACCTACTGCTCATGAGGCCATAACTCTACCCATTTAGCCACATGGATATGTGAAATTCTTCTATAACTTTGAGCTACGTATAAGCACTGCTGAGCACTGTGCCACACCACACAAACCTGCTAAGCTATGCTTAAACATGACATTTAAATAAATAATCAGATGCATCTGATTTCTATTTTTAGATGTTTGGCAGGTGTCTCGACAATGCTTAGCATTGCTGTGCTCTGTGCACTGCGCAAACACGCTTTTTAAATTATAAAAAAAATACATTGATATACCATAGTTGGACAGTACAGGGATTGTCTTACCCATCTGTGGACACAGTTAACACTACACTCCTACACTGATCCAATAACTGTGTTCCTTGGATATCCCTCAGCAATGCATCATGATTAATATGCATGGAACTCTGCTGAGGGGGAACCATGTACACGGGCACAGTACCATTCCTAGTAGGCTCTACACTATGCTTACACAGATTTTATTAAATCCTGGGGCATGCCACCATTGGTCAGTCACACTGGTTGTTATTGGTAGGATTCAACATCCATCTGTCTGCCACTGTTTCTTTACAGTGGCCGGCAATGGTAGAATTCAAACCCCATATGTGGGCCAGCAAAGGTTTACACTGGTTAGTAGTGGTGTGATTCAAACCCGCTATCCATCTGTCTGTCTGTTCTTTCTGTATAATTTCCATGTATTCAGGGAATTCAAACGTCATGGTAAGAATCATTTATGTCTTATGCGTAACATGTTTACAAATCAGGAGAGTGATACTATATCCCTGTGATGGCTTTCATTTGTACTCAGGTTCGGTGATAACATTCTTCTTTACATAGATTCTTATCTGTCCATCTCTTTTAGTAAAAATAAGTCCATATTTGTAAGTCGCCTTTCCCTCATAGCTGGCTGGGCTTACAGATAGCAATAGTATGTCCTTGCTTGCATTTTGAGTGCTATAATTTCCTGAGTCATACAAGTTAGACAGTTGATAGCCTTTTATATTGGACTCAGTTGTCTAATTGCTTAATTGCTCACAACATTGTTTGCACTTACATTTTAGTTTTGATAATATCTACCCAATCTTTCGGGGCTTTGGTTTAGAATCAGTACATGCTTCACTGATCCCTTCCTACACTTGTTTACCTTAAGTATAGCCACAGGTTTGTCCCTAAGGTATGGAAAATAGCTGTTGTAATGCCCCTTAACAAAGGGTGCTCTTCCATAGACCCTGGGAACTACAGGCTTATTAGCTAATTAGCCTAATTTAAAGGATTGTTTCATAATTTATGATATTCCAAACCTCATACAACTAGACCTTCAAAAGCTTGTTTTAATCATGGGTAGGTCGTGTCTACCTAATTTAGTAAATTTCTTTGAAAAGGTCACCGATACAGTGGATAGTGGTCATTCAGGCTGTACAGCATAGCTGGATCTGGACAAAATATTTGATACTATAACTCATGTCAACAATGTAAATAAGCTAAGAGAACTTAAGGCAGACCCTTATTTGGCCAGGTGGATTGCAAACTGGCTGAAAGCTAGAACCCGCATAATTAAGGTGGCAAGTACTACCTCAGAAAATAAGAAAGTAACTATCGCAGTACCACAAGGCTCACTGTTGGGACTCCTCCTTTTGGGCGTATATTTTTCTGGTGTTCATATTGTAAACTCAGGCTGATAACTAACCATAATTGACAATGACTGTAAAATGGCTGTTATCATTCACTCCCCTCCAGATGTAAAATACCTACAATAAGAATTAATCTTTACAAAGCAATGACGCATAGGAAAAGGACATAAAAAAATGCATGCAAAAAATGCATATTTGTCAAGTTTGGCAAACACCCCTCATCCATAACTTACAGTGTAGCCATTACCCTATACAAAATGGACACTGTAGTAAGGGGATCTTGGCAACTGGGGTGACAACTCCCACTCTTTCAACCACTACATAGCAACAATAGTCAGGAAATCCTTCTGTCTAGGCCAACTAATTTCTAAAGGCATCTCATCCAGGTCAAAAGAAGTCATTACCCCCTGTACTCAACCCTAATTAGGCCAATTATACATAAAATACCCCATTTAGCATTTGCCTAGATGCAGTGTGCAGCTAGAAAGGCCCCAAAGGTTCCTAACAAAAATTATTATTGATCTAAAACCCTTAGCTATCAAGTCAGGCATTAAATCCTATCCCTATACTCTGTCTCTAACAGGATACTACAAAGAGTTCAGTGTGGTCCATTGTGTGCCATTAAAGACCCTACCTTACTGGATCTCTTGTACTTCTGCATAAGACAAAGAGCTCCACAAACACTTGAACTAAGGATTTAAACCTTTACAAATACATAAGTAAAACATGTTGGAGGGGCACATCTCTTACCCATTGGCACCTTCATCTCTGAAACAAATTGTCTTTACATATTAAACAGAGTGACACCTTCACATTGTATAGAAGAAACTAAATAATTTGATGGGTTTCCACAAATTCATCCCTGGCCTGACATGTTTTTGCCTGCCTAGTAGCTGGAAGTACATCCTGAGGAGTGGGTAACAGCAAGGTGTAAATGGTCTCTTGACTTACTTGCCTTGTTACTCCTATGATCATATGAAATATTGTATTTAATAGCTAATTCTATACACGAGGTTTAATTTTGTTTGATTTGTTCGATCACTCAATCCTACTTAACCATCTTCAAGACATCAGCATCAGCTTTGAATCTGCCATTTGGTTCAAAGACTTCCTACCTAAAGATCCTTCAGAGTAAAGATAGGGTCTACTTATTCTGACATTGCCTACACTATCTCGGGTGTCCCACAAGTTCTCCCTTCTTTCCCCTGTTGTGTTGTCTGAATTAATTAATAAACTTCTTGATTTATACCAACTTCCACTACTTCTATATTCTGATGATATGGTCACCTACAGTATAGGTCTGATTCTATCAAAAAACAATTAAAGCACTTCTCCAAAAAAAACCCAAAAAAACAAAATTCAACACATTTGGGCCACATCCAAAAAAAAACTGTTACTTAATCCTATAACAAATCAAAGTCCATGCTGTTTGACACACAAAAAAGGCTACCCAAGTCTACCCTACCTCTTCTCATCACAGATTGTGAAAATAATTCCACTGAATGTACCACTTTCTTTAGATATCTGGTAAAAGGCTAGCCCAATCCCTCAACTTCAAGAATACACTGAAAAATTATGAACTAAGATCTACACCTACTATCCTGGACCAACAAGATCTCTCATTTCCTGTACCCTTGTCAGAGCAGCTACAGTCAAGCATGTCCTTCTCACACAACTTGAGTATGGACTCCACTTGTTTGACTCTGTCAAAAACTTAACCATTTAACCACCCTTCAGAACTTGTCAAATAACATCTGCCACTTCATATCAAACTCCCCTTGGAAGGAACATCATTGGCTCACTCTATCTGAGGCTAAGTCTTTGCAACTACAAGATAGAACCAACCTTCTTCCTGGTTCACTTTTTCAAAGTACTTCATCAAGACCACCTCCTTCCCCTCTTGCCTCAAAACTATTTGCTACATCTATGACTGATAACCTCAGGAGCCAAGACAGAGGTGACTCATCTCTATAAACACATTATATCAGATTATAGTCTACTAGTCATACCTTCACAGAACTTGTCCCAAACCTATGGCAGTCTCTTCCTCATGACCTAGATGAGATCACCGATTACTCAGTTTTCAGACCTCAATTCAAACACTTTCTAAAAAGCAGTATGAATGCAACTGTCTGAATACAAGGCACATCACATAACTCTGCACTCCCCCACAGAGCAGGTCCTTAACAAAAGTCTTCCCCTCGCCCTCTTTGTACTTACATACCTTTTCTCAACTGTCTGCTGACCTACATGGTAGATAATACCTAACTGTTCTAACACACCTATGCAGAATCTAATTGCTCACATACTCTGCTGGGATATTAGTAAATTGCAGATGATACCTTTCCTATATACAGTTAAATAATCTATACTCAGGCTTTCTCCCCAGCTCCCTCCTTTTCTCCTACCTGTTCTCTCCTTTTTCTTTTCTTCATTTCCGCTTCTTCTTTTGTAAATATGTACATGTAGTTTGCTCTGGAAAAGTTTGTTTGGCTGTCAGTATGTAAACCTCTATGTAAATGCACAGTTTCCTGAATTCATGTCATTTGCAATCAGTGCTCTGCCCTGGTAAACAAATACAAATAAATAAATACTTCCATACACACATACATACATACATACATAATACACACATACATACGTACATACGTACACACCTACGTATGTACATACATGCGTGCACACATACATACATGCATGCATGCATACAGTTTACTGTTAAAGATGTGCCTTTTAAGAAAAGTAGTGAGTATGTCTCTGTGATAGCCCATCATGGGCATTACACATCATAACTTGTGCTAAATGACCATCTGTAGACAATGGGTATTTAAAAATTCAAACAGAAACATTCTCTTTTTTGCCTCTTTGAAGGATATCTTCTGAAAAGCTGATGCTGTGAGAGGAAGTAACAGTGAAATGGTAGTCTCAAATAATTTCATGTAATAAAATGTCAAATTCCCTGGGCAGCCATTCATAAGTGACCAGTATGGAGTGTGGGTCACAGTTAATGCTCCAGCAAAGGGAAGCCCCACAGACAAAATCTGTACACTTACAAGTATTTGCTATTCACATAAAAAGACACTAATCCAAGTCACTTAGTAGTAGAGGTGTTAAAATAGATGCTAATTAAAACAATAAAAGATCTATGTCTAATTTTAAGTTTGTCTTAATTTGGAGGGAAACTTAGACAAGCTTATGTCTCATATTTTCAGTTTTAATCACAGCAGTACAAGCATTTTTGCTTACATCTATTCTTACCATCAATGGCATTCTGGAAACCCTCAGAATTTTATGATGCAATTTTACCTTATTTCTCAAAAAAGTTGGCAATTGTTAAACATGTACAAAACCCACCAAATCTTTATGCTTACTGAGCCTTAAAATATGAAAATTACCTGACAGTGCATCAATTTTTATCGAATCAGCAAAGGTGCCATGGTTTGTATTACTGCACTTATTCCATTTTGCATTCAGAATGTTTGTGCTAGATTATATTTGCTGCTTAGATTAGAATAAACTGTGATTTAACTTATCTGCCTTGTAATTTAGTGAACATATAATATCTCAATGAGAGTTCATCTGACTCATGGAGCTTGTTTCTACAGAGTCTAAGTTACTTGGAAAAGACTACTTACTATTTATAGATCCTCATCTTAAAGCACATACAATAAATCTTCCATAGTGTTTTCCAGATATTAAATAATATGAGCAGGACCTCTCTTGTTATAGATGAAAGGTATGAAAAATTGGGTTCCTATTAGATGACCAAAGATGCATTATATCAAATGCGTCTTGGTTGAACTTAAAACAACGAAAAGGCAAAATAGCGAAGCGGCTTTTAAGCAAATTCTTTCCCAGGGAAAGAATTTGCTTGGCCGCTTCTATTACTTTGCCGTTTTTGGCACTGTAGTGTGATGTCAGAGTTGGTATATTTAAGTAGGGGTGTGTGTGGGGCAAAGCCCCCCACTTTATGTATTATTTCAAATTTTTTTTTTTTTTTTTTTTGGAACAGCGATTTTTTTTCCCTTGGAAAAAATCACTGTTCTGAGCTTTCAATATTGTAAGCTTTCACTTACATGGGTTTGATTATTCATTGTTCGTTTTTTAAGCATGTGATGATATAATATAGACCCTGAAAAATCACCATGGTGGCCAACAGTTAAGACCTCTGACCAAGCATTCATAAACAAGACTAGAACAGAATGACACCAACTGTACTTCAACTGTTTGAGGAGTTTTGGGCTTGTGGTTACTGTTTGCTGAGGCTTGCATCAAGATATTGCAACAGCTACCTGGAGATATAATTTCTCTGCTTTTTGAAGGCATAAGATAGAGGGATGTTATAATGTAGGTACCAATGTTTTTTTAAACACCTTTATTGAATTATCATTTGTGACATAAGCAAATTTACATTTATATAAAAGTAATCAAACTGTATTAACAAGTTCACATTTACAGATATTATACTTCACATATACTGTTATATATCATATAACTTAAGCAATATTACATAAATTATTCAGTTCCTGCCCCTTTTTTAAAAACAAGAAACATCTTTATTAAGCCATCACTTATGACCAGAGCCGCTGAGAGAAAATCCGGGCCCCGGTACAAAGAAGGTGTGTGGGCCCCCCTTATACAAAATTCTACACACACATAAGTGTGTATATTATTATTTATTTGTAATTCTAACAATTGTAGATTACATTGATACATTTAGATAAGTATGTATAGGTATACATGTGAAATGTCTTATATGTGGATCTTTTCTCCCTGGAACTCCACTGTAAAAATGGGCACTTCTGGCCCATGGACCATTCTGGAAAACAAATGCAAATAAATAAATAAATAAATAAAACTTTTGCATCTAAGACAACAACTGTAGAGCTAATAATGAACTTTGACATTTTTTTCTGTTTTTATTCCCTACTTGATTTAATGGATGACAGTATGAGTAAGTCATTGTTTATCAGTAGACTAAATTACAAGGATAAACAAAGTTATATATATATATATATATATATATATATATATATATATATATATATATGTGTGTGTGTGTGTATTTAATATACAATCTTTGAAATTATTTAAATTGTGCATGCTTCTCCTCCCCTGTGCCTTTTCCTGTTCTATCCAGCTGTCACAGTATGACGTTACCTTTTTTTCATTTCACCCTCTCTCCCCCCATATGTTATGACATTATGCATTAGGGCCAAACCCTTTCCTATCTCCATTTTTGCCTTCCTCATTTTTGTTAACCTTTTCATTGTTTGCCTCCTTAGCGTTTCCCCATTTTAATATCTTATGTGTCCTTTCCTTCTCCCTCAGTGTAACATATAGCATTGGTTTCTGCTTTTGGACATGATGGTTGCCTCTTCCTATTTTACTTTGTAATCTTGTCCCCTTGACCATATTTTCATACTCTCCTCACACACTGAGACCTCATGCATCCCACTACAGTTAATCTAGTACCTCATGCTATCCTTCAAACTGACCTCCACTTAAGTATTTACTACCTACATGGTTGTTGGTGCTCAAACAAATTTTCTATCCACTATTACAAGAATACCTCAAATGAATGCCTTAACTAAAAGACTAAATGGTTCTATCAGTATTTGCTGAGAGGCACTATGCTCTTTTTATGTTGACTTAGATTGTTATTTTAGACAAGTAGCACTCCAGTATTTCAACTCCAAACCTCACAAGTTCTATTTCCCCGTTAGCCCACATTAGTAAGCATGTAGAACCATGGATTTGCACTTTACAACTGTCACTGTAGTCAACTTGGTTGAAATAGACATCTCTAATCAATGCAGTAATAGTCTAATGGTTATGGACAACCACCTACTAATTAAACAAAATGACACAGTGAGTGACAGACAATTACATAATGTTATGAGAAGCAAAAATCTCACACAAAGTCATTACAAATGAAAGAAAGAAAGAAAATCTAAACCATAAAAGGCCACTCAAACACACATCCACACACACACACACACACACACACACACACACACACACACACACACACACACACACACGCGCGCGCACCACACATAATACCTCACAACCTCTTTGAGTAAGAAATCTGGACAAAGCCATGAAAAAAGTGGTAAAAATAGGGACAATTTTTAAATATTGCTCTTACAAACTTAGAAAGTTGATAGAATAACAGGTTTTGCATTAGCATGAATTTTCTGAAGGGTATGAAGTCTAAAACTCAAATGACTGTCATTATTTTTTAACTTCAATGATTCAATCTTTAATAATTTGCCACTAATTTGCTGGAAAGCCACAATTTTATGAAAAACAAACCAAAAATATAAGGCAAAAATCTGGACATGCTGCGAAAATCTGTACAGCTGAGCGGCATAAGCCATAGCATTACAGATTTTACACTGATGTCAGCAAATCCAGTCAATACATTATTTGTACTATTCCTGCTAACCAGATCAGAGACTGCTGTTAATAGTGATCAGACAACAGCACAGGTAAGTAACTTGTACCCACAGAAGGCATCTGTACCCAACAATAATATCCACTTTATTGTGTGCATCACAGATGGTTCATTATGGTGGTAATTATATAACTATTAAAACAAATGACTTATGGGTTTCTAAATTATCAGTACAAATAACATTTATATGTTATTTTACTCACTTTAACTTGTAATATCAAGCAGTATTTCTCTTTAGATTTATTTGCCATTCAAACTCATGACATTATGATATGTAATGAATGCTTCACCTTTTTCTTCATATGCCACACACATTTACTTTTCATATTATCAGTTCAACAGTACCAGACATTTTTATATTTTTATTCTTTGAAATTAACTGATAAATAGGCTGTGTAAATGTCCTAACACTTGCAGGCTTGATCTTATCAGTGGGTAAAAAAAAAACAGAGAAAATAATTTTTAACATAACACTTGCATGAAGGTTTAAAGGTGAACCTTAATATTTGAAAAAAAAAAATCCTCTGAAAAGTGTTTCAAGTCTAAGAGCATTCTGAAATGAAATGAAAACACTTTCTACAATTAAACAGACCAAATCTTATTTTTCTTAATTATCAGTTCCAATAGCATCACAAATTCAATAACTGGTTTACACATTTAAATAACATTACTTAAGTGACATTCAAAAAAACTGGTGAATAATTTCTCCAAATACTTCAGCATAATTACAAGTGGTAATGTTAACGACAAAGTTACTACTCAGATAATTTTTCAACTCTAATATGTTTTCATAATTAATAAGTACTGTATTTCACCTTTGTCTTAATATAGCATCATTTTTATGCTCGTTGTATTGTCAGTCCACCAATATTATTAGCATTCATAATCATTGGCAACAGGGAACTGAAGCTCTCTACTTACATGATGCGGCTGTATTTTACCAAAATTTGTTATGTATGTACTTACGATTTAACAGGTAGCAATACAGCAGCTTATTTATTCCTGGTGCATTTTCAGTTTTTACTTGTTGTTATTTTTCTCTTCAAATGGCCATGAACGGCAACGCAGGAAAGAGAAATCAAGTTACTGTGCAAGCGCGAACAACTACGTTAATCAACCACAAGGCGCCAACGCGGAAATCTCATTCTTTTCTTTTTTTTTAATAGTGGGTGGCACTTGTGTCCATGCATTTGTAAAATACTACTACTACTACTACTACATAATTTATTGGGCTTCATTGGGCCCTCTTGAGCTTCATAGGCCCTGGAGCAATGTACCGGCTGCACCCCCCTCCTTGGGCATGCTTATGACATAAGCACTCATAGATTTATATAAATGAAAACAAGCCACAATGACACAATCCTAGTTGCAAGCATTTTACATCACAAACCAAATTATACATCACTTATAATCTACTCAGTCATTTTCAGTCAAACATTACATAGCTCATTTAAGTCCTGCCTTCTCTTAAACCGCATTCATCCCCTACATGTATTGTTCCCACAATTCCCAATTTCCTATGTAGTTTGTGCCCACCCTTTCCCAAAGATCTCAATTTCAGTTGTTTTATCTCTGTTACTATAATAATTACTTCCAGTATAGTTGGTTTAGATGTTGATTTCCATTTTTTTAATAATTGCTTTTTTTGGCAGCCACCAGACTTAGACATAGCAAGGCCTTACCATATATTAGCAATTCTGATTCTGTGTCATAGCTCGGAAAATCATCTCCCTTGTCACACCAATCTGTCCACCCAGCTTCTCCGACTGTACATCCCGCAGGGAATCTTTGAAGTCTGCCAACTCACTGTACTCCCAGAAAATATCTTCCCAAATATCTCTTTCTTCTCAATCACACCTGCAACATTTGTTGTCCACCTGAGGAAAAATTCTCTGGAGTGTACTTGGGGTATAAAAATATGTATGTAAACATTTCCAAGCAAAAATCTTAAATCTTCTAGATTTTGTTCCATATTTGGAGACATACATATATCCACAATTGTTTCTTTGTGAATTGCTTATTCAATCTCTCTTCCTAACTATTTCTAACCTCCTCTGATTGATTCTTATAGTTATCATGCAATATTTTATATCCTGTACTAATTGTTCCTTTTTTAATGGCAGCTTCTGTTCTAGATTCTACTAAAAACTCTACCAGTGCTGGTCTTTTGTTTAGGACCTCCCTATTTCTTTCTCTTTGCCTGTACTCTGATATCATATTACATCCAACAGTTCAGCAGTTACTGCCCCCCCAGCCCTACTCTTTGCTTTACACAGACACACACACACACACACACACACACACACACACACACACACACACACACACACACATGCACAAACACACACACACACACACACACACACACACACACACACACACACACACACACACATGCACCGCATGCACACACACACACACACACACACACACACACACACACACACACACACACACACATCCCGCATGCCCACACCCACACGCACACACAAACACACACACACACACACACACACACACACACACACACACACACATGCACCCGCATGCCCACACGCACACGCGCACACACACACACACACACACACACACACACACACACACACACACACACACACATATGCACACATATAAATACATACTCGCACATTTATACTGATCCCTGCTTACTGAAAGGAAGGTGCACCTTCAGGTGCTGTATAATCTTTTCCTACTTCTTCTTTAGCTTTCAAAGTCATTATTTAATTCAAAAAACAGGCACAAATCACCTGCTTTTCCACTGCTGGACTATCTGGAAGCTGGTGTGCTGCCAAAATGCAGAGGTGATTCTGTTTCTAGAAGGGTAAGATGAAGACATGGTGGTTTTAATTTCAGTGATAGTAAAAAAAAATGACAAAATTACTTAAGTACCTTGATTCACCTGAGATCACACAAGTTAGTTTTATAGTGGGAACTCCATGTAAGATAATCCTAAAAATGGATTTTCACATGATGTAAGCCTAGCCAAAGTGGTAGCAAACAACTTAATAGCTTCAACAAGAATATCTTAGCTAAACAAACTGAGCTAAGCACAGTTTGCATTAGTAAAATGAATTTGCTCCAAAGAAAAGACAGTTTAATTGGAATTTTCACTTCAGAAATCTAAGCTTCTATACCTTTTTGTAGTCCTCTTGAATGCTTTTTTTGTCTGTAGCCATGCATGCTTGCAACAACACCATGGCAAAGGGCAATTTAACTTTTAGAAGCTGATGACCTTTGCTCTATACAGCCCTGCAAATTGTACTTTTTTTCTGTCTTAGAACTATTCTCATCCTTTATACTGGCCTGCAGAATCCCTTAATGCTTGTCTTATGCATTTTTTTAAATTTTAATTGTACTTTCCATGAATTTCCTTCAGCAGTTTGTTCCATTTTTTTCCAGTAACCATTTATGTGCATAAGTTCTTTGAAATTTCTTTGAATCTCTCCCTTTACTTTTACCTTCTTTTCATATTTGTTATGCCTGAAACACTTTTGTGAGTTGAACAACTGAATTCCTATTCTCATTTATTCCATGTAAAGTGTTTCACTCTCTGTCATATTCTCATCTTTCAGCCTTTCTTTTGCAAATGTTCATTGACATTCTGTTTTCCACAGCAGCTTCTTATCTTTGTCTATCTACATACCTTTCCTTTCGTGCTGTTTTTTAACCTTTGTCATGTGATTATTGTCCCCAGGTCATGGATCTTGTTTACATTTTTCAACAAAGGTTTTCTTAGTAGAAACAAACTCTTTTTTCCTCTCCCCTTGCTGTTTCATTTTTTCTGGCCATCGCAGTGCCCATGTCCATCACTGGGTCTACCTGCTTCAGACTCTTAGCAGTGTTTCACAGTAGTTTCTCTCTAGTTTTATTTGTCCAAATGCTTTCAGAGTGGTCTCT
The DNA here is from genome assembly GCF_019279795.1 of Protopterus annectens. Classification (NCBI taxonomy): domain Eukaryota; kingdom Metazoa; phylum Chordata; order Ceratodontiformes; family Protopteridae; genus Protopterus; species Protopterus annectens. The sequence continues at coordinate 1,900,566,392 of NC_056725.1, forward strand.
GTAGTCATCCTAATGCTCTTAGCAGGAGTGGGGTACTTGTTAATTGTCTGTTTGGCTGAGAGCAGTTTGGCTGAGTCATTTTGGTTAAAGTTTTAATTGTATGAATAGTGCATTTGGATTAAATGCTGTTTGGTTGACTCTATTCTTTGTAGTGCTTGTACAACACAGTGACTTTACAGTTACAGTGTGACAATTTGGTTTTGGTTACTGTTATGCTTAGGGTTACATTTAGGGGTTAGAATTAGGTTTAAGGCTTGATTTAAGGCTGAAAACATTGGGTATAAGTTTAGGATTAGATTTGGGGGTTAAGATTATGGGATTTGTGGAGTATTGTATTCTGCCTGTGGGATGTGAGGTGCTTTGTCTCCTGTAAGAAAATACTGTGGGTAGGAGGATGTAGGATGTAGGATCTGTGTGTTGTCTTTCTTATTGGAGTTTGTGTTGATGTCTTGAATCTTAATTTTTTGTTCCCTCTACAGATGAGACATAGGGTGTGTAAAATATTATTGCACTTGTTTTGTGTTTATTTCATTTAATTTAAAGCACTTTTCAGAGATGAGGTGAAAGCAATCCCTTTATGTGACTCCTAACTGCAGGGTAATGCTTGTTTTTATGAACAAATTTTGTATCCCTCACAGAAAGGCAGGCCAAAGGTTGCGTGGGACAGAGTTTAACTAAGGTTGTTTGTAAAGAAATACATTGCAGTAATATCTATAAGAGTCAGCTCAGAGAGTTTCTCAATCGCATACCTTGTAATATTTCATAACTGTGAAATTTACATGGGTTTACTGGTGTGGCCCAAATGTGCAATGCCAACAGAATAAACACAGATAGTTAAACAACATTTTAAGTGCAAACAGTGGCTATTTAGTACTAAATAATTTATGACTGAAGAAAAATAATGATTATGGTCAAAAATGCCAAAAGACAGAATTGATCCTGATGGAAAATAAGCAATGATTCCAGGGGCGGCCCGTGCTATAGGACTGCAGGACTGCAGCCCCCCCACCTGTAAGAAGAGTAAAATAAATTCCCCCACTGCAGAAAATAAAAAATAAAAGTAAAACAAAATTGTACAAAGTCCCGGAACTCCAGGCATATGTGCTTAGTTCCTGACTGTTAGGCAGTCCAAAACTACACACACGCATGCGTGCTTCATTCCTGAGCTCCAGACTGCTCTGTTAGGCAGTCTGGATAGAGAAGGCAAGGAACTCCTCCCTGCCAGCCCAGAGGTCTGTGTGGTGACAACCGCATAGACCAGAAGAACGCTGGACTGCATCACCCGCAGGCTGGAGCCTACTAACGTCTTGCGGGGAGACCCCAGAAAGCCTGTGCGGGCAGGCTGTTATGGAGGACAAAGACAGGTGATCATCGGGCTGCTGCAGAATCACCATGGGACTAGCTGCCACTCACTCAATGGAGTGTGTGTACTGGACATAGCTGCTACATATTGGACTTATCTGCCATGAATCGCTGCCACTCATGGAAGAGTGTGCATGGGGAGTCAGGGACTTAGCTGCCATGAATCGGTACTGCAGAATCAGACATAACTGTCAATGGAGGATTTGGTGTGTGTGTGTGTGTGTGTGTGTGTGTGTGTGTGTGTGTGTGTGTGTGTGTATAATGCCCCAGATAATACATGGTGGTGGGTAGAGAATAAGGCTTGAACCCTGTACCTTGGGCCCAAGTGACAAGAGCCTGAATTCCCTACCCACCGCCATTTGTAAAACATTCGCAGATTTTTGTCTCATATTTGTTCTGTTACTCATAAAATCTGTGGTTTCTGTATTTCTGTTACTTAGCACAGCTAGTAGTACAGTGGTGCAGTGGTAGCATTGCTGTCTGACAGCTACAGGTTGTCTGGTTTGATTCTTGCCTGGGGTGCCATCTGTGTGGAGTCTGCATGTCATCCTTGTGTTTGTGTGGGTTTGCTCTGGTGTCCTCAATGGATATTTGTCCCTATTTTTTGGACTGTATTCCCCATTATTGGCTTTGTTCAGGTTTTTTGTGCCAAGGTTGAGAGCTATGGTGATAACTTAACTCACTGAATATGTTTGGGGGCTGTATTCCCCCATTATTGGCTTTGTTCAGGTGTTTTGTGCTAAGATGTTAACAACTATGGTGGAAACTGAATTCACTAAATGGTAGCCATTTAAGTTTCAGTCTTCCTTTCTTTCATAAAACTGATGATTTGCCATAGTGGTGTGTTGCTCTGACTGTTTTGCACAGGGTCATGGGTTCAATACTTGGCAGTGAAATGTATGGTGGTAACACAGCATTTTATTCTAACAACTTTCCAACATTATACAAGCAATGTTTAAAATGTATCCCTATGTTTTGGTCTTTTGCCCCCCCAAATTTTGGATTTTTCCAGATTTCTTGTGCTGCAAAGTTCAGAGATGTAGCTGAGAGTCAAGTAGATTTTATAAGAAGCTGAGAGCTGCAGGGGAACAAAAGTTTAGTGCTGCTTATGCTGAGTCCGCTTGTGTTGTTAATAGCACAATAGGTAGTGTACTTGCTTTTGATACAGAATACTGTGGGTTCTACTCCCACAGTAGTTAGATGCATTGCTCATACTGTACTGTATTGTAAATGGGGTGGATGCTGCAGTCCTTTTTGGTGAAGATACCTAGTAACTATGAACCTGTTATCAGTTTGCCATCCATTCCCTATTGCAATATTACTAGCTTATCATTTTTTTAATGCAACTTAGGCAATTTATTCCTCAAGGGCAACAGGCACTTTATTTGTAGATGAAACAATGAAATATAAAGTTGTTTGCAAGCAGCAACCTCTTCGTTAGTTACAGATTTCTTTAATGTGGAGTTATTTAGATGACTTTTACTTTTTCAGAGATTGTGCATATTTACTGATACTGGTGGACTGGAGAAGTTTGAGTAGACTTTTATGATAGAAATGTTCTGAATTGGGCAGTTTTGTCATTATTGGTGCATGCATTTTGTTTCATTGTTTACTGGAAAAATGTTCTGAATTGGGCAATTTTGTCGCTATTGGTGCATGCATTTTGTTTTATTGTTTACTGGAAAAATGTTCAAAACAAATTTAAAATGCTCTCTAACAACTGTACTATATTGTACAAGGAATATAATTTAATACAATCAGGAAGGTGTATCAAAGACCACGTGTATGTTTTGTGTGCAAGGGGCCTATGATTTGAAAACAGCCCAAAGTTAATCTTTATCTGCCACTGGCAAAATGTATTTTCTTTGAATGTGGGTTTCAATGAATGTAAGTTTCAAGGGCAGAGAAGTTTTAATGCTAAGTCTGTTTTTATTGTGAGATTGCATTGCTTTATTTAGCAGATGTCTTAGTGTTTGTGCTGTAAAATGCAAAATAAAAATTTCAAATGAAGTCCAAATCATCGTAGAAGTAATGCAGTATGCACATTAATGGGATATTTTAGCAATATATAGGTCTCAGTTGAGTACATTAACATACACGTAGGTACACATTATATAATACATTTTTGTTTAATTATTTATTTAAATAGTTTCTCTATTATTTACACTTATTGAATAATTGGTAATGTATAAAATGAGTGAGTTGTAAAGAAAGTTTGTATTCTGAAGAAGTTCGGAGGATCTACCCTGGGGTCAATAAAACAAGTGTGTGTGACTGAGTTTTGTGTATTTTTCGAGTTTGGTTGGTGGATTTGGTACCTTCTTTTGTTGGTTTGAGTTCTCTCTTCTTATTGGCACTGGCTTCAATTCTGCTCTACATCAATCATGTGCAATATGGTAAATGGGGTGAAATAGCCAAGTAATGGTTCATTGGAATGGCTGCAGGGGGGAGGCTCCACTCGACCATGATTTTGTGAGGGGGAAGGGAGGCAAACTCAAAGACAGCACCGGCTGAACTATACCACTCAACTGTCCAGATTTTCACAGAATGAATAGATTTTTGCTTCTTATTTTTGGTTTGTTCCTCATAAATTGTGTGGTTTTCTGGCAAATAATTTAGGAATTAAGTTACTTAATAATGACAGACACTGAGTTTCAGACTTCATAACCTTCAGAAAAATGCATGCCAAAGCAAGACCTGTTGTTCTATCAATTGTCTCAGTTTATACAATTTATAGCACTGTTTATATGTTCCCCCAGCATATTTGGCCTTGTCCAGATTTCCTGCATTAACAGGTTGAGAGGTACGTGCAAATTAATTGCTTTATAGAATTAGGCATATCCAAACCTCTCAACTGTCCCCGATTTTGGCTCAAAATGTTGCTCTTCCCCTAAACGTGGAGGGCTTGCAATTAAGAAATAACTGTAATAATCAGAGTTATAGATTACTTTTATTTCAGAAATGCATGTAGATTATTTTATTTTGTCAGCTGCTCAAGTTAGCAGTACTAATATTAAAAAAGTGTCCCTTCTTTGACAGGTTCCCAGCTGTATTGTGTGGCTATTTTATATTGTTGCATCACATTTTTGGTCCATTTCTCATAAAATTGTGTTTTTTTGGCAAATTAGTGGCAAATCATTAAAGACTGAAGTTAGAAAATAATGACAGACATTTGAGTTTCAGATTTCGTACTTTTCAGAAACTTCATACTAATGCAAGACCTACTATTCTATTATCTTTCTAAGTTTATAAGAGCAATATTTAAAAATTGTCCTTATTTTTGGGCCTTTGTCCCACTTCTATGTATGGCTCTGTCCATATTTCTTGTTCTGAGGTTGAGAGGTATGACAAATGTGTCAGGGCCATCACAGTCAGCCAGAAAGATTTCAAATTGTGACATACTTGTTGCACCCCACTCTCCCATGTAGTGACTCTGGATGAGTCCAAGCAAGGCAAGGAGCAGTTATGCAGTGTAAATGTGCAGAGTACCCCCCCCCCCATCCAAGGTAGGCACAAGTGCTACTTTTACTCTGTCCTTGATTTTGAAGAATGTTTTGGTTTCTGTCATATTTTTATATTGTTGATTTACGCTTATTATTACTCAGAAAGTGCCTGTTGCTCTGAGTTTAAGTACCAGTGCTTTAATGGCCATCAGGTAAGCTTTCCTGAGATTGTAAGATGCAAGTAAGCTTTAATAAGCATACTGTTAAATAATTGCCAACATTGAAAGCTTTTCTGTTGTTGCCATGCAGAGAATACGTACATAACTAGATAATGTATAACTCTTGGGTATTGAAATGTATATGACAGTATTTGTAATAAAGGACAGGATTACATTATTTTAAGAAGCTCATTACATTTGTTGGAGACTTGCAGTCATTTTTGCAGGCTTTACCTGTAAATCAAACAGAATGCCAATCTATCATGTGTGGTCCATTGCCTGTACAGTAATCCTTTAAGCAATGTATCTTGAGCTTGTTTCTTGTTTGCTTTTCATTTTTTACTTTGATCATGTTTTCCCCATGAATCAAGTAGATAGTTGTCAGGCAGCAGGTCTTTTTTGATAAGAAATATTTTTACAAGTGGGGGTATGACAGAGATTGCTACTTTCAGCATGTTACTTGGTACTTTAATAAAGCTGAATATAAATTATAATTAGAACTGCAGTGCAAGGAGAAGTGGTTTGAGTTGAGTGCTGCTTGTTTTTCTTATACTTGATTTTGACTGGCATTCCAGTAATGTATTTAAAAAGTAATTTATTTTTTCATGCCTCACAACCTTTTTGTTTCCATCTAGATATTTTTTTCTTCTACACTTCATTTTGTCTTGATTGGACTCTCATAATGACAGTTTGGCACCCAGGGCAGTGTATTTAATTAAAGTTACAGTTTTTGTGGTTTTGAGCATAGCTCCTCCCCTTTCTAGTTGACCACACCCCTTCCCATTGACTCCCACCCATTCACCTGTCTCCCTTTGATTTGAAGTCACCGGCCACCACTGAATGATTCTATGAAGCATGGTATGCATGAAACTTATGAAACTTTGTGTAGTGATGCAGAAAAACAAACAAAAAAAAAACATCACTGAAAGCAAAATATTCAATATAGCCAGCAGTGACAAAATGAGAACCTACATATATGATCTTGTCAAGTTCTGTTAGACTTGCTTCTCATTTATTGTTTTTATCTTTTGTTGTTTATTATCGGCTTGACCATCTAACCTTTAAAAGCCATTTTTTTTTGTGGGAGGCTAAGAAATCAAGGTCCCATCTCTTCCAACTACAGAATCATTGAATTTTTATACTTTCTTTAATTAAAAGCAGCATTATTGTAACAATCATAGAACAATAACCAATAACCAATTAAAAATGGACACAGCAGCATTAATTTTGCTAAGATCTCCTGACTACTTGTTTATGACTTTCCATATTAGGCATGAGTTCCAAATTCCATAATTTAACTTTCTACAGATAATAAAACTTTTTCTACCATGTCAGCAATAACTAATATTAGACAGGAAGTAAATTGTCAGCTGTATACTGAAAAACATTCATAAATCCATTTTATTATCAAAGCATATTGCAAACGAAATACACACTGACATTTCACCTTCTTTGTACAGCTCACCCTTTGCATTCCCACATCTGATGCTGTAAAGCATCACACAAGCCATAATGTTTTTCTGACAGGACAATGATGACAAATCCTCAAATGAATGGACATTTTTTCAGTTGCTATCAGACATTCTTCATGTGCTGTTTCCTTCTATCTCTGATATCAGCAGTCCTTATGCAATCGTTTCAGAAATATAGTCTTATAAACAACGAAAACATAGATGTCTTGATGGAACAAAAATATAATCTGAATAGTGTAAATAATTTTCAGTAATGCAGTCTCCATTATGTTTAAATTCACATTCCCCTGATCACTTGCATAGATTATCATATATTTTATTAATATCTTGCAGCATTTTATTTTCATGTTCTACTATACTATGATTCTTATCAATTGTGGTCAGTGGTATTGGTTCAATTTTTGCATTTCCAGGTTGACAGTTTGTCTGGATTCTAATAATATTTAAATACATGCTTTTACCATAAAGAGTATAAGGTCTAACAGTAAAATTATAATAGCTATAAGTATAAAAAACTTTAAAATTCCTCCTCCTCCCATCTGGAGAAAAAGTCAGTTAACCATACTTACTGGGAATTGACAGCTTATTTGGCATGTGAAAGTCCAGTGACTTTGTGAATTATTTCTGTGTGACAATGAATAGCACCAGTGTTATCAGGAATAAAAGAGCAGCACTCCTTTTAGATGAGTCACAAACCTCCTTTAGAAGCAAGGATAAGGTCAAGTACTATGCTGTTCTGTAGTAGAAAAAAGAAAAAACTTGTAGAGAAAACCAGTTTAATAAAAAGCAAAGCTTTCGGGCATAACCCTTCTTCAATACTAATACATTCAAGTGCTAGACTCTAAAAGCTTAAATACAGGTCTAAAATCACATGACTAGCAGCCAAATGGAATCATGTGACAAGGAAACAAATAAAATATAAAAATGTATAAATATATACATATAGATGTATTGAAAAATGTGTATATACACAATATAAAATATTTACTTTACATTGTTACGTAGCTTTACTAACACAGGTTTTAAACTAACAGTACTGTTTAAACCAGGATGAGTGTCAGCAGCTAATCTCAATATCCATTCAAATTCTTTGAGCTCAAGACGGTTATTAACATCACCACCTCTTTCATTTAGACATAGGACATCAATCACTCTAAACTTAAATGTATGTGTTTCACCACAAGTATAGTGCGTTGTTGTCACAATTTCTCCTAATTTCAGAGTTATGATCTATAATACGTTCCTTAAGCTTACGTATTGTTTTTCCCACATAAAATGAACTGCATGAAATACAGGTAGCCAAATAAACCACAAAGGGGGTGTTACAAGTAGCTGTAGTTCTAAAGTTAAATATTTGTCCATTAGTAGGATGTGTGAAGGTATCACTACGACTCCCTAAAGTATAAGCACAAGCCACACAGTTAAAGCATGGAAAGGTACCCGTTTTAGCAGCCAGTTGTGCATAGCGGGGTCTATAAAAATCTTTATAGCAAAGTGAACTTTTAATCGTCCTCATATTTTTATATGTAAAGTGGGGCTTAGTACCCAGTATGGTTTTTAATTCATCCAATGCCATTAAAATGGGCCAATTTCTATTAATAATTTGTCGAATTGAACTTGACCTACCGTTATAAGTTGTAATATACCTTATTTCATGTTGAGTAATGGTATTATTACACTGACTATCTGTGGGGCCAGAACTATCATCCAAGAAAGTAGGTTTCAGTGATGTCTGCCTGGCTTCCATTATGTCAGATTTAAGCTTAGAAAGTAAATGCATGTCATATCCACTAGAAGAAAAGTCCTCTACCATATTATCCAAATGTAGGGCAAATGTAGTATTATCAGTAGTTAATCTACTTGCTCTAATAAGCTGTGATTTTGCTACACCTTTGAAAACATGTGGCGCATGCATACTACTGTGATGCGTATATCTTCCATTACTAACATCCTTTCTATAAATACTAGTGTTCAATATGCCATCATTCAACTGCAGTTTAACATCTAAGAAACATATGCTGCTATCAGACACTTCCATTTTAAATTTCAAAAAGTTAGTGCTAGAATTTAAATAATCAATGAAAATATTCAAATCATCCAAAGTACCATTCCATATAAGTAGACAATCATCTACAAATCGCTGGTAAAAACTAATGTTACTAAGAAACAGATTTTGTGCATTAAACAAATAATTACATTCCCATTGATAAAGCACTAAGTTGGCGTATGTATTTGCCACGGATGTGCCCATAGCTACGCCTGTTAGCTGAAGAAACAGAGAATTGTTAAACATAAACACATTGTTTCTCAGAACTACATCCATAAGGCAACAAATATTACTAATGAGCCTATGGTCAGGACAAGGTTGAGAAAACAAAAAATCTCTAAGTAATTCTATTCCCACATCATTGGGGATAACTGTAAAAAGGGACATGATGTCAAGCGTCACTAAATAGTGTTTCTTAGTGTTTAAGTCAGTTTTTACATTGTTATACCATACCCGTAGCTTTGATAATAGATCACAAGTATCCTTTAAAATAGAGCCACATTTAGGTAAATAAACTTCTAATTGTCTATGTAAGTAAACTGATATGGGTTCAGTAACCCAACCACCTCCAGAGACAATGGGTCTCATGGGTGGGTTTTCCAGGGATTTGTGAATCTTAGGGATCCCATATAAATGTGGAATCAGAGGACAAGGTACTGTAAAGTAGTTAAAAAGATCAATATCAATGTCATTATTAAGCTGCAGCTCATACACAACCATGTTCACATAACTTATACATTTTTTTACATCAGTTTTGGTGATAACTTTAAAGGCAGTATCATCATTTAATAGCAGAGAAACAGCTGAAAAATAATTATCACGATTCATTAAGACAGCCTTGCCACCTTTATCAGCTTGTTTTATAATAATGTCATTACACTGTTGTAAGCTTTTTAAAGCTTTATACTCAGAGAAGCTTAAATTGTATGCCTTGTTTTTAACAGGTTTTAGATAAAGTTCTCTAATCTGAAACTCGCAGATGTCATGGAAAGCCTTTAGTACAGGAACACTGACTGGCACAAAAGTGCTACTACGTTTACAACATTTTTCAGGTGGAGGGGTATTACCAAATAGCAGTCTTAAGTTAAGATTTCGAACAAAAATTTTTAGTTCTGTTAAAGCAGAGACAATATTGTCACAACCATAGGGTATAAACTTGAAACCTTTACTAAAAAGTGAAAAGTGCGCTGATTGTAGTTCAAAAGTGGAAAGGTTTAATACACTATTCATTTGCGACTTACTTTGTTTAGTCCTAAAGGGCTTTGATTCTTCCGTTTATTTGTAGATATAGTTTGTGTAGTTAACAAGCCCCTCGACTTGGGAGATTTATTTCCAACTGCTTCTGGATGTTCTAACTGAAAACGCTTAGGTATAAAGCTAAAAGTAAGTTGCTGAGTCTTTTTTCCTGTTAGCGTATTCACGTTATCAGCGCCATCATTGGCCCATTTTAATGGCATTGGATGAATTAAAAACCATACTGGGTACTAAGCCACACTTTACATATAAAACGATTAAAAGTTTACTTTGCTATAAAGATTTTTATAGACCCCGCTATACACAATTGGCTGCTAAAACTGGTACCTTTCCATGCTTTAACTGTGTGGCTTGTGCTTATATTTTAGGGAGTGGTAGTAATACCTTCACACATCCTACTAATGGACAAATATTTAACTTTAGAACTACAGCTACTTGTAACACCCCCTTTGTGGTTTATTTGGCTATCTGTATTTCATGCAGTTCATTTTATGTGGGAAAAACAATACGTAAGCTTAAGGAACGTATTATAGATCATAACTCTGAAATTAGGAGAAATTGTGACAACAACGCACTATACTTGTGGTGAAACACATACATTTAAGTTTAGAGTGATTGATGTCCTATGTCTAAATGAAAGAGGTGGTGATGTTAATAACCGTCTTGAGCTCAAAGAATTTGAATGGATATTGAGATTAGCTGCTGGTTTAAAAAGTACTGTTAGTTTAAAACCTGTGTTAGTAAAGCTACGTAACAATGTAAAGTAAATATTTTATATTGTGTATATACACATTTTTCAATACATCTATATGTATATATTTATACATTTTTATATTTTATTTGTTTCCTTGTCACATGATTCCATTTGGCTGCTGGTCATGTGATTTTAGACCTGTATTTAAGCTTTTAGAGTCTAGCACTTGAATGTATTAGTATTGAAGAAGGGTTATGCCCGAAAGCTTTGCTTTTTATTAAACTGGTTTTCTCTACAAGTTTTTTCTTTTGAGTTTGTATTTTGCAGCTGGTTTTACTTGTGCTGTTACTGTTCTGTAGTAGCACACGGCACATTGACAGAATTACTCAGTATATCCAGGAGCTTTGACAACTTCATAAGCTTCCAGACAAATTTCAAATACCCAGAAGCAGGTACTAAATCAACTCCAGAAATGATCCCACCACCAAGATCCATGTGAGCAAGCCCTTTAAAAGCTTTTTTTTGTAGAACATTATCATATTCTCAGGGGGCACCTATCTTTCCAACTGGGTTAGTAATGTCTTTAGAGTTTCTCTTGTGATGAGCATTATGGAACAATCAAAGAACAACCAATGATCAATTAAAAATGAACACAGCAGCATTAGTTTTGTGAAGATCCCCTGACTACTTGTTTATGACTTTCCATATTAGACATGAGTTCCGAATTCCATAATTGAACTTTCTACATTGAACAAACCTTTTTCTACCCTGACAGCAGTTACTAATATTAGGCAGATAAAACAGCTTTATGTCATATGGCTGGAATAACATGACTATGTAACACACAACCAGACCAATCTGTAGGTAAATGGGATAAGCTTGATTTCCACAAACATAGTAATATTCATATAATGCTACCATGCACTGCCCTCCAGCTCCATCATACATTTCTAAGTAAAATTGCAAACACTAATTCCAACCAAAAGTGTTCCATTTTTTGTGATAGCAAAACATGTCCTTTAATGGTCATTGATATCTGAAGCAGCATTACTTTAAAGGGGGTGAAAACCTGTTTATTCTTCCAATTTTTACCAAGACAAATAAGACAAAATGCAGTACGAGGCACTGAATCAGTCACTGGTATAGTAATCAATGGAATACCCATGTCATTGGAATATGTGCATAATCCCAGCAGTTACTAGTGTTGAGGGTCTGTGCATAAGTATGGAAGGCAGCAGAAAAAGTATTAAACCTAGCAAAGTATGTATGCCATTTTAAATGATTCAGTACTTACAGTTTCAATAGTTGCAGATGATGACACACTTGCCGTTCTGAATGGCAAAAGTAAATGAAATAAAAGGATGATGAAAGTTAAAGTCGCTGTCCCAAGGATAGGTCCATAGGAAAAACAAGCATGTTGGGGCTGGAGAGGATTTTAAAGAAATTATAAACATTGATGTTGAGTAGGTTGTCCATAGTTCATATGAAATCGATCAGCAAATAATCTACAACCAAGGGCTTTAATTGCAGATGATTTTGAAAAGGAATGTTGTCTAGATAAAACAATATATATATCAGTGTGCAGAAGTTATAATGAATCTGCGATGTTGGATTCAGAAGCAAGAAAAATGTTTATACTGAAGAAGAATCACTGGAGTTTAAGTCAGAACAGGATAAGGTAGCAGGATCACATGATTTAACTTTCTGATCTGGTAAGAAGGGTAACTTAACTGCATTTAGTTTTGGATGCAATGTGGATGGCAGATGTGGAATTAAGCTAGATGGAAAACAATTCATAGTTGGTTCTTGATTTGGTCTGGATGGCAAAAAATCACTGGGTGTCACTTCTGGATGCAATGATGTCCCTGGCTTTTCATCTGGTTTTGCTGGAGATAGGTTCTGCTGGTTCATGTGGTATGACATCAATGGGATTTTAGCTGTACTCATCACAAAGGAGAGTCTTCTTGACATGCAACACATGGATCCAGGTAGGGTAACCGTCACACTGGATGGTAGTAGCAGTTGCAAACAAAACCATGTATGGCTTTTTCCATCTGGGGTTAAACGAGTTTCTTCAGGAAAGTACATGAATGTAGTCTAAGTAACCAGGTTGCAGGTTATGATGGTCCTGCTCTGTGAACGTTGGACTGCATGCAGAACAACACTGTAGTATTTCTGAAAAATAGAACAAAGTGATTTGCAATTCGAAAGTATGGATTCTTCAAAATCTTGCAATTCTAAATTCTTAGGAAGAAGTGTAGCAGGCATTCTTATGGTTCTGTCCATGAGGATTTCATGAGGGGGCAATTTTCTAGGAGTACTAACCGCGTTTCTAATATCTAAATAAAACTTAAGGTAATGCTTCTGGCCATTTGAGACCAGTTTTCTCACAAACTTTAGATAATCTAATCATTAATGTCTGATTGGCTCTTTCCACTATCCCTGAAGCCACCAGTATAGAGGGACAATAAAGTTGCAATTTAGCATTCAATATTTTGCAAAGTTGTTGCATTATCTGACTAGTAAAATGAGTGCCCTTGTCAGAGTGAATACAACAGGGAACACCAAATCTGGGAATTAATTCTGTCAGTAATTACTTTGCTCCTGTGTGTGCATAATTTTTCACACACACATATGCTTCTACTCATTCAGAGAAAATGTCAACCACAGCTAGGACATAGCTTCATTTCTGCACTTGAGGAATTCAGTAAAGTCTCACTGCAAAAAAAAAAAAAGGGTCCCCAGTGCTTTGTTAGTGACTGAACAGGTGCAGGTACTGATTTAGGCACATTATGCTCTAAACAAGCAACACACATATTTAGATAATGTTGAGCAACTTCTGAAAGCTGAAGGGTAATACTGGACATCTGTTTTATTAATGCATTTTTGCATACATGAAAAGGTAGCTGGTAGGCTTTTACCAATTGATTTAAGAAGTATTGTGGGGCTACTAGCTGACCATATGGATGGTGCCACGAAAGGTCTGGAGAATGCAGCCATCAGTTATCCTTCTTCTTCTCTCAGAGCCCTGTATTTGATCTTGAAAAGAAAACAACTCCTGTAAAAAAAATTGTTGTTGCTACAGGATAACACAATGCAGCCAGTGTTGCTGCCAGATATGCAAAAGTATTACCCTTTGTCACAAATGAACCATCATTATGTGCGGCACATTTTACTACAGCTATCTCCCTCAGGAATAATAAAGCATCTAACAAATTGTTAACAAAAACAATATTTTTAATAACTATTCCTGCTGATAGGAATCATGAACTACTTCATAAGTGTAACCAGAATCAGTAAAAATTGCTGCTGACTGATCTTTACCAGTCTTACAGGCTTCAGTAATGGCTGCAAGCTCAACTACTTCAGCAGATGCATTTCCATTTAATTGTCCAGTCAACAAAATTATGTCTTGTGTCCTAATGGAAAAAGGCTGCTGCTCATTCACAATCATTTCTTCGGACACAAGAGCCTTCCATGAAAATAAATAGATCTGGATTCTGTAAAGGAACATCTTTTAAATATAATCTAGGATGAAGCACTATGTACAATCATGAGGTTCTCCTTCATCAGCTGTAGGGATTAAAGAAGCAGGGTTAAGTGGTGTATGTCAAGCAATCTGTAAAGAAGGGTTATTAAGTAAACACAATTTATATTTATACAGTTGTACTGCAAATAAATGTTGTGTTTTAGTCTTCAGCAACAAAGCTTCTACAGAATGCGGAACTGCCACATAACTCTCATGCCTGAGAGTCAGTGCACCCACCATGTCTACTAAGCACACCACCGCAGTTACCACCATAAGGCAGTGAGGGAAGGCTGCAGCTATAGGATCAAGATTTGTACTAAAAGAAACAATAGGTCTAAAGCCATCAGTTCTACATAGTGCTAATAATCCTTATGTCACTTTATTTCTTTTACTCCAAAATAAGAAAAATCTTTTAGAATAATCTGACAACCCAAGTGCAGGAGAATTCTAAAGTAATGTTTTCAGTCATACAAAAGCTTGTTCATGATAATGCTGCCAAGGTAAAGGTTCAGGGCTATCTTTCTATAATTAGTTTAGCAGAGATTTCACTACTTCTGCATAATTATAAAGCCAGTGTCAACAATAACCTGTCAATCCCTGAAAAGCTTACAACTGCTTCAACGTAGTAAAGTGTGGTGTAGTTTGGATCACAGCGATACGTGAAGGCAAAATCTGTCGAGCAACATCTGAAATAAAATGTTCCAAGTATTGTGCCTTTGATTTCCATAACTGCAATTTGTCTGTATTAACATTGAATCCTAATTCTGCTAACCATATTAAGAGGATTATAGTGTTTTATTTACATAGATGTGGCATTTTTGAGTCTAAAAGCAAATAATCTATGGATTGAATTAAAGTAGGCCCACATGGAAACTTAATTTTGTCTGTTTCTTCATTTCTCTAGAGAATAGGGTAGAAGATTGTACATACCCTTGTGGTAATCTAACCCAAGTGTACTGCTGTCCTCTATAGGTAAATGTAAACAGGTATTGACTATCTGGGTGTATAGGGTTAGAAAAGATGTCAGATGAAATATCTGTAACTGAGAAGGTTGTGGCATCTGATGGACTAGAAGTTATTATTGAATTCTTCTTCTCCTTCCATGTCCTCAACAGTCAGTATTGAACTGTTGAAATTGGATATCTACTAACTTTTTCTTCTGTTCTTTTTCTTCCCTAAATATATTGTCTACTACATATTGTGCCTGATTTACAATCTCATGAATACCTAAGTTTGTCAATCTTTATAATCTGTTATTGTATAGGTGGTAACAGAACCTCTACAAAAGCTGCTGGCTACCAATTGGTTGTTGCACCTTCTGTAAACCCTGGATGGCTTGGAATGCATCTATCATGCATTGCGAATATGTATCAATAGAGTCATTCCTTTTCAGTGCAGTAGCTTTTATTCTTGCCCCACTCCCCAGACTATAAGGTATATACTGCCCCAGAACATTCCAAAGCCAGCTACTCTAAGGGTCTTACAAGGGTACCCAATTATACTGAGTAAAATTAATACTAATACAAATGGTAGTATTTGACCAATGCAGCAAGGCTTTCAGGAGCAGCCACAATGGCACCAAATAAATATAAGTACTCTCAAAGGTTAAAATGTTCTCTAAAAGGCCAGCTACAATGAAAAGTTTAAATATATTTAATAATAAATAATAAAAGAACATGAAAATATTAAATATTTATTTACAATAAACACCAGAGTTTCAATCACAGGAAATATTAAAAATAACACAGATGGATAGATTCACATAGAAACAGAAAAACAGTACTTAACTAATCACACTATATTTTCCTAACTAATCTAAATAATTACTGCTTCCTACTTAATAAAGCAAGGCAAGATGAAGTATGTGAGTGGTCTTCCTTCTTTGTCAGGTTTCAAAAACAGACTGCCCTGCCTCATCTCATATTAAAACATCATTTCAGTGCTGGATTACAGAATGACATCACATACATTTGGTCATCTGACTTCTGTTTCCCATACTACCCCCTTTAATAGAAACTGAACCAGATTCTAGCACATATTGCATGTGTTACCATACGCACACACATAGAGCTTTGCTAAGATGTGATGTTAAGTTGTCTATCTCGCCTTCGTTCTTGCTGGTTGGGATTGGAGCCGATCCTCGGCTCCAACTCGGCCATCTTCAATAGCTCAAGAGCTGTTTACTGGCTAAAGGCTACCCCTTATCCCATAATGCCTAGCAATAGCTACCCAGATCTTGTTTGCCACTTCAGCTGTGAGGTATTGTTTTTCTGGCTCAGGCTTGTATACGATTTTTTGTGTAATTTTTCACTAGAATTTAACTCTTCTAGTACTTTATCATTAGTGATAGTTTTGTTTCTGTGTAGATAATTGTTTATGTTATAGTATCCCTCCTTTTTTGTAGAACTCGTTTAACTTAGAGAGTTCTCCCCCACACCTCCCCCCCTTCTAAGTTAGCCGTTTAAGTTAGAGGCTTTCCTACTGTTTTTATTATAGGCTAGCCATTTAAATTAGAAGCTTTCCTATTATCTTCTAAAAAAAACAAAAAACAAACAAAAAAAACCCCTTTATCTATAGCCTTCTAGGTCTGTTTTTTGTTCTTGTAGACTAAATATTGCTCCCTTTTATTGTTGTCATATTGGTTGGTTTCCTTCTACTGTAAAGCATGTCAAAGGAATCTAAAGTTTCTGAGTTTAAGAAGTGTGACTCATGCTGTCAGAAAATGTCTCTGACAGATGGGCACACTTCTTGCATCTATTGTTTAGGTGTTGTGCACCTGCAGGACTCTTGTTCTATTTGCCATGCCTTTAGTCCAAGAGTCCTGCAGGAGCGTAAGAATAAGTTGATTCTTAGGGTTTTTTTAAAACCCAGGATTCACTGGCCAAGAGCTCACAGCCAGTGAAATCCCCTAAATCCACTAAGCCATCGGCTCCAAGTTTGGAGCCGTCTTCAGTTCAGGATTTACCTTCTACATCGGTCCCGGCTGGCACTGACAAGGCAGTCTCCCCGTCGGCTCCATCAGAGGCTTTGGAGCCATCATGGAGCCACAAGAGTTGGAGGTCCCCTTCCCTGGAGTCGGTGCATTTGGCTCCTCTGTATCCTTTACTTCAGAGCGAGCGTAGTCACCGATCCTCTCACTCCTCTCGATCCTCTAGGCTGTCGGATCATGATGTGGAGAGAGTGGTCAGTAGGTTGCTAAAGTCGCAGGCACTAGCTAAATTTTTGTTCAGCCCTCCTCAACAGGTATTGGCTCCGTCCACTTCTCTTGATGTTTCTCCTCTGACTCCAATGAGTTCAGAGCCAGAGTTCATTGGGGTTCGAGTAGTGGAACCATCGGCTCCAATAACTCTATCTCCTTCGGTTCCAACGTTGGCTCTGATTCCCTCAGTGGTACATTCCATCAAGGGATCTGGGTGCTGGGGCGGCTCTCTTGTTTGCTCCGAGGGGGTGAGTGGCATCGGACCCTTGTCCGACCCCATTCTCCCTCTCGGAGCTTCGGCGCAGGTGAGCTCAGCTCCAACATTGGCCTCGGAGCCGTCCCCCTCGGTGCGGAGAAAGATTCCTATTTCTTCAGAACTGGAGCTTTCTCTGCATCAGGGCAAGGATGCCTTCAATGTCATGCGGAGTGTGCTGTCCTCTGAGTCAGCTCCACTTTCAGCCCCACCGGCTCCATCCCCTGTAGTGCCTGTGCCAACCTCTGCTCCTCCTCCAGACCCTAAGCATAGGGAACCAATGCTCCAGGACACCCCATTAGGTGTTTCCTCCTCTTCTGAGGCCTCTCCTGATCACTCAGAGGAGCCCCCTCAAAAGAAAAAGTGTAAGAGGAAGCACATTGACTCCCCTGAGTCTGTCACTTCTGATACAGACTTAGATGATTCGGAAGGGTCCCCGAGATCCCTCTCTGAAGATGTTTCCTTCTCGGACATCCTAGAAATGCTTAAGCAGAGGGGGAACTAGAATCCCCTAGCCCCTACCGAGGATGAGTCTGTATTTCTGGATGCTTTTGGTTCTCAACCTTCCACCTCCTGGGTGTCTCCGCCTTTCGATCCACTTATGATCGTGGTGGCTCAAAAGGCTTGGTCAGCTCCAGATACAGTGGAATCAACTCCAAGGAGGCCTGGTAAATTCTTTACAGCACCCCAGGATAAGCAATTCCTTTCAAAAGGTGTTCCTGTTGATGCCATGGTGGTAGCAGCAGCCACCAAAAAAGAGTTAGCAGAGACCTCTTCATCTGTACATCCCCCTAACAAGGAGTCTAGAACGATGGACAAATATGGGAAGCAAATGTTCACTTCAGTGACCTTCTCCATGAGGTCACTGAACTACCTTTGTCATTTTACTCAACTTCAAAGGGATCTCCTTAAAGAGCTCGGAGATACCCTTCAAGATCCAACAGCTGAGGGAGCACAAGCCAAGGTAGCTTCCCAGCTAGCGATACTTAATTCTGTTGTTAACTCCTCCATGAGGCTCATTTCCTATGTAGCTGATGGGGCGAGTAGAGCCGCAGGTACGGGTGTGGCCCTTAGGAGACATGCGTGGATGCGGCTGTGTAACTTTGCGTAACCCTTTCGAGCGTCCTTCACCAACACTCCCTTTGATGGTTCCTTTCTTTTCAGACCACAGGTGAAATACACTTTGACTAGGTGTGAGCAAGAAGGCAAGACTCTCTCTGCTGTGGGAGTCCATTTTTCCACTCCCTCTAGACCTTACCCCAAGGGTCAGAAGAGTGGGAAGATGTGGTTTCTTAAATCTCAGGGAGCCTTGCCTGACACATGTAGCGATTTTTCCTCCAGAGGCAGAGGGGGAAACAATAATAATAGATGCTGCCTCATGGCAGAGGGGGTCCGCAGAACCAGGGCAACAGAGAATCTTTCTCTGATAAGCCCTTCCAGCATCCCTGAAGGGTTGCCCGGCTGCTCACCTCTGGAGGCAGTCGGGGAAGACTTTCACTTTACCCAAAAGCCTGCAAACTTTAACACAAGACAAATGGGTATGGTCCATTATATCCAGAGGTTACAAAATTCCCTTCCATTAATCCCCTTTACAGTCAAGGAAGACCCTTCCAAATGTTCCACCCAATCTGAAGGTGCAAGCAGTAATAGAAGTTTCAAAACTGCTAGAAAAAAGAGTCATCCAGGAAGTCCCGGCAGAACAGCATGGATTCGGAACTTACTCAAGGTTCTTTTTAGTACCGAAAAAGACAGAGGATTGGAGACCGATTCTGGATCTCAGCAGACTAAACAGGTCTGTGCAAAGAACAAAGTTTTGGATGGTCATGCTACAGTCCATTCTACCCTTTCTGGGTTAGGACAATTGGATGTGCTCGATAGATCTCCAGGATGCATACTACCATATCAAGATGGACAGGCACTCCAGGAGATATCTTCGCTTCCAGCTGGGGCCCAGTCATTATCAGTTCAGAGCTCTGCCCTTTGGTATCACCACAGCCCCCAGGGTGTTCACCAAATGTATGGCAGTGGTCACAGCTCACCTGAGACATCAAGGATTCCAGGTGTTTCCGTATCTAGATGACTGGCTACTTACTGCTACCACCAGGCATCAACTCCTACAAGCATGGGACTACACAATCACAATCTGCTCCTAGCTGGGTATTACAATACATTTTGAAAAATCTGCCTTGTTGCCCTGTCAATCTATCACTTACATAGGAGCAGACTTAGACACAAGGGATATGTTTGCAAGGCTACCACCAGAAAGGGTGTCTGCAATTCGTCAGCAAGTACAGGTTCTGATGCAGAGCAAAAGGATCCAAGTCAGGCATGTCCTTCAAACTCTGGGGTCCATGGCAGCAGCCATTCTTCTAATTCCACTAGCACACTTTCATATGAGAATTCTTCAGTGGCTTCTGTTTACGCAGTGGTCTTTCCAAGAGCTACCCATGACTCACATGATCATGATCACGGATGCATGCAAAAGACATCTTTCTTGGTGGATGGTCTCCCCACTAGTTGCTCAGGGCAGACCTTTCATACAACTCCCTCTGGTAGCCACAGTGATGACAGATGCCTCCCTGATAGGGTGGGGGGCATTATTTGGGCAGGACAGTCCAAGGCACTTGGCAACCTCACGAGTACCATCTGCACATAAATGTCCTAGAAATGAGAGCCATGCTCCTGGCATTGCAAGCCCTTCAAGACTCTCTTCCTTCTGGGACCATTGCTATTCAAATGGGCAACATGTCAGTGGTGTGGTACATCAACAAGCAGGGTGGAACCAGATCCTACCCCTTGTGTCGAGAAACACTCAGACTTTGGCAGTGGGCGATTTCTTCCCAACGTTTTCTGATTGCAATGCACATCACTGGGAGATCCAACGTCATACCGGACAGGCTTAGTAGAGCTATCCTCATGCCTCATGAGTGGTCTCTGAATCAGAAAGTTGTGAATCTTATTTTCTGCAAATGGGGACAGTTGTCCATAGTTCATATGAAATCGATCAGCAAATAATCTACAACCAAGGGCTTTAATTGCAGATGATTTTGAAAAGGAATGTTGTCTAGATAAAACAATATATATATCAGTGTGCAGAAGTTATAATGAATCTGCGATGTTGGATTCAGAAGCAAGAAAAATGTTTATGCTGAAGAAGAATCACTGGAGTTTAAGTCAGAACAGGATAAGGTAGCAGGATCACATGATTTAACTTTCTGATCTGGTAAGAAGGGTAACTTAACTGCATTTAGTTTTTGGATGCAATGTGGATGGCAGATGTGGAATTAAGCTAGATGGGAAAACAATTCATAGTTGGTTCTTGATTTGGTCTGGATGGCAAAAAATCACTGGGTGTCACTTCTGGATGCAATGATGTCCCTGGCTTTTCATCTGGTTTTGCTGGTGATAGGTTCTGCTGGTTCATGTGGTATGACATCAATGGGATTTTAGCTGTACTCATCACAAGGAGAGTCTTCTTGACATGCAACACATGGATCAGGTAGGGTAACCGTCACACTGGATGGTAGTAGCAGTTGCAAAACAAAACCATGTATGGCTTTTTCCATCTGGGGTTAAGCGAGTTTCTTCAGGAAAGTACATGAATGTAGTCTAAGTAACCAGGTTGCAGGTTATGATGGTCCTGCTCTGTGAACGTTGGACTGCATGCAGAACAACACTGTAGTATTTCTGAAAAAATAGAACAAAGTGATTTGCAATTGAAAGTATGGATTCTTCAAAATCTTGCAATTCTAAATTCTTAGGAAGAAGTGTAGCAGGCATTCTTATGGTTCTGTCCATGAGGATTTCATGAGGGGGCAATTTTCTAGGAGTACTAACCGCGTTTCTAATATCTAAATAAAACTTAAGGTAATGCTTCTGGCCATTTGAGACCAGTTTTCTCACAAACTTTAGATAATCTAATCATTAATGTCTGATTGGCTCTTTCCACTATCCCTGAAGCCACCAGTATAGAGGGACAATAAAGTTGCAATTTAGCATTCAATATTTTGCAAAGTTGTTGCATTATCTGACTAGTAAAATGAGTGCCCTTGTCAAAGTGAATACAACAGGGAACACCAAATCTGGGAATTAATTCTGTCAGTAATTACTTTGCTCCTGTGTGTGCATAATTTTTCACACACACATATGCTTCTACTCATTCAGAGAAAATGTCAACCACAGCTAGGACATAGCTTCATTTCTGCACTTGAGGAATTCAGTAAAGTCTCACTGCAAAAAAAGGGTCCCCAGTGCTTTGTTAGTGACTGAACAGGTGCAGGTACTGATTTAGGCACATTATGCTCTAAACAAGCAACACACGTATTTAGATAATGTTGAGCAACTTCTGAAAGCTGAAGGGTAATACTGGACATCTGTTTTATTAATGCATTTTTGCATACATGAAAAGGTAGCTGGTAGGCTTTTACCAATTGATTTAAGAAGTATTGTGGGGCTACTAGCTGACCATATGGATGGTGCCACGAAAGGTCTGGAGAATGCAGCCATCAGTTATCCTTCTTCTTCTCTCAGAGCCCTGTATTTGATCTTGAAAAGAAAACAACTCCTGTAAAAAAAATTGTTGTTGCTACAGGATAACACAATGCAGCCAGTGTTGCTGCCAGATATGCAAAAGTATTACCCTTTGTCACAAATGAACCATCATTATGTGCGGCACATTTTACTACAGCTATCTCCCTCAGGAATAATAAAGCATCTAACAAATTGTTAACAAAAACAATATTTTTAATAACTATTCCTGCTGATACTAAATAACCTCTTTCTTTCCAAAGTGTTCCAAAATCATGAACTACTTCATAAGTGTAACCAGAATCAGTAAAAATTGCTGCTGACTGATCTTTACCAGTCTTACAGGCTTCAGTAATGGCTGCAAGCTCAACTACTTCAGCAGATGCATTTCCATTTAATTGTCCAGTCAACAAAATTATGTCTTGTGTCCTAATGGAAAAAGGCTGCTGCTCATTCACAATCATTTCTTCGGACACAAGAGCCTTCCATGAAAATAAATAGATCTGGATTCTGTAAAGGAACATCTTTTAAATATAATCTAGGATGAAGCACTATGTACAATCATGAGGTTCTCCTTCATCAGCTGTAGGGATTAAAGAAGCAGGGTTAAGTGGTGTATGTCAAGCAATCTGTAAAGAAGGGTTATTACGTAAACACAATTTATATTTATACAGTTGTACTGCAAATAAATGTTGTGTTTTAGTCTTCAGCAACAAAGCTTCTACAGAATCTTGGAACTGCCACATAACTCTCATGCCTGAGAGTCAGTGCACCCACCATGTCTACTAAGCACACCACCGCAGTTACCACCATAAGGCAGTGAGGGAAGGCTGCAGCTATAGGATCAAGATTTGTACTAAAAGAAACAATAGGTCTAAAGCCATCAGTTCTACATAGTGCTAATAATCCTTATGTCACTTTATTTCTTTTACTCCAAAATAAGAAAAATCTTTTAGAATAATCTGACAACCCAAGTGCAGGAGAATTCTAAAGTAATGTTTTCAGTCATACAAAAGCTTGTTCATGATAATGCTGCCAAGGTAAAGGTTCAGGGCTATCTTTCTATAATTAGTTTAGCAGAGATTTCACTACTTCTGCATAATTATAAAGCCAGTGTCAACAATAACCTGTCAATCCCTGAAAAGCTTACAACTGCTTCAACGTAGTAAAGTGTGGTGTAGTTTGGATCACAGCGATACGTGAAGGCAAAATCTGTCGAGCAACATCTGAAATAAAATGTTCCAAGTATTGTACCTTTGATTTCCATAACTGCAATTTGTCTGTATTAACATTGAATCCTAATTCTGCTAACCATATTAAGAGGATTATAGTGTTTTATTTACATAGATGTGGCATTTTTGAGTCTAAAAGCAAATAATCTATAGATTGAATTAAAGTAGGCCCACATGGAAACTTAATTTTGTCTGTTTCTTCATTTCTCTAGAGAATAGGGTAGAAGATTGTACATACCCTTGTGGTAATCTAACCCAAGTGTACTGCTGTCCTCTATAGGTAAATGTAAACAGGTATTGACTATCTGGGTGTATAGGGTTAGAAAAGATGTCAGATGAAATATCTGTAACTGAGAAGGTTGTGGCATCTGATGGACTAGAAGTTATTATTGAATTCTTCTTCTCCTTCCATGTCCTCAACAGTCAGTATTGAACTGTTGAAACTGGATATCTACTAACTTTTTATTCTGTTCTTTTTCTTCCCTAAATATATTGTCTACTACATATTGTGCCTGATTTACAATCTCATGAATACCTAAGTTTGTCAATCTTTATAATCTGTTATTGTATAGGTGGTAACAGAACCTCTACAAAAGCTGCTGGCTACCAATTGGTTGTTGCACCTTCTGTAAACCCTGGATGGCTTGGAATGCATCTATCATGCATTGCGAATATGTATCAATAGAGTCATTCCTTTTCAGTGCAGTAGCTTTTATTCTTGCCCCACTCCCCAGACTATAAGGTATATACTGCCCCAGAACATTCCAAAGCCAGCTACTCTAAGGGTCTTACAAGGGTACCCAATTATACTGAGTAAAATTAATACTAATACAAATGGTAGTATTTGACCAATGCAGCAAGGCTTTCAGGAGCAGCCACAATGGCACCAAATAAATATAAGTACTCTCAAAGGTTAAAATGTTCTCTAAAAGGCCAGCTACAATGAAAAGTTTAAATATATTTAATAATAAATAATAAAAGAACATGAAAATATTAAATATTTATTTACAATAAACACCAGAGTTTCAATCACAGGAAATATTAAAAATAACACAGATGGATAGATTCACATAGAAACAGAAAAACAGTACTTAACTAATCACACTATATTTTCCTAACTAATCTAAATAATTACTGCTTCCTACTTAATAAAGCAAGGCAAGATGAAGTATGTGAGTGGTCTTCCTTCTTTGTCAGGTTTCAAAAACAGACTGCCCTGCCTCATCTCATATTAAAACATAATTTCAGTGCTGGATTACAGAATGACATCACATACATTTGGTCATCTGACTTCTGTTTCCCATACTACCCCCTTTAATAGAAACTGAACCAGATTCTAGCACATATTGCATGTGTTACCATACGCACACACATAGAGCTTTGCTAAGATGTGATGTTAAGTTGTCTATCTCGCCTTTGTTCTTGCTGGTTGGGATTGGAGCCGATCCTCGGCTCCAACTCGGCCATCTTCAATAGCTCAAGAGCTGTTTACTGGCTAGAGGCTACCCCTTATCCCATAATGCCTAGCAATAGCTACCCAGATCTTGTTTGCCACTTCAGCTGTGAGGTATTGTTTTTCTGGCTCAGGCTTGTATATGATTTTTTGTGTAATTTTTCACTAGAATTTAACTCTTCTAGTACTTTATCATTAGCGATAGTTTTGTTTCTGTGTAGATAATTGTTTATGTTATAGTATCCCTCCTTTTTTGTAGAACTCGTTTAACTTAGAGAGTTCTCCCCCACACCTCCCCCCCTTCTAAGTTAGCCATTTAAGTTAGAGGCTTTCCTACTGTTTTTATTATAGGCTAGCCATTTAAATTAGAAGCTTTCCTATTATCTTCTAAAAAAAACAAAAAACAAACAAAAAAAACCCTTTATCTATAGCCTTCTAGGTCTGTTTTTTGTTCTTGTAGACTAAATATTGCTCCCTTTTATTGTTGTCATATTGGTTGGTTTCCTTCTACTGTAAAGCATGTCAAAGGAATCTAAAGTTTCTGGGTTTAAGAAGTGTGACTCATGCTGTCAGAAAATGTCTCTGACAGATGGGCACACTTCTTGCATCTATTGTTTAGGTGTTGTGCACCCGCAGGACTCTTGTTCTATTTGCCATGCCTTTAGTCCAAGAGTCCTGCAGGAGCGTAAGAATAAGTTGATTCTTAGGGTTTTTTTAAAACCCAGGATTCACTGGCCAAGAGCTCACAGCCAGTGAAATCCCCTAAATCCACTAAGCCATCGGCTCCAAGTTTGGAGCCGTCTTCAGTTCAGGATTTACCTTCTACATCGGTCCCGGCTGGCACCGACAAGGCAGTCTCCCCGTCGGCTCCATCAGAGGCTTTGGAGCCATCATGGAGCCACAAGAGTTGGAGGTCCCCTTCCCTGGAGTCGGTGCATTTGGCTCCTCTGTATCCTTTACTTCAGAGCGAGCGTAGTCACCGATCCTCTCACTCCTCTCGATCCTCTAGGCTGTCGGATCATGATGTGGAGAGAGTGGTCAGTAGGTTGCTAAAGTCACAGGCACTAGCTAAATTTTTGTTCAGCCCTCCTCAACAGGTATTGGCTCCGTCCACTTCTCTTGATGTTTCTCCTCTGACTCCAATGAGTTCAGAGCCAGAGTTCATTGGGGTTCGAGTAGTGGAACCATCGGCTCCAATAACTCTATCTCCTTCGGTTCCAACGTTGGCTCTGATTCCCTCAGTGGTACATTCCATCAAGTGATCTGGGTGCTGGGGCGGCTCTCTTGTTTGCTCCGAGGGGGTGAGTGGCATCGGACCCTTGTCCGACCCCATTCTCCCTCTCGGAGCTTCGGCGCAGGTGAGCTCAGCTCCAACATTGGCCTCGGAGCTGTCCCCCTCGGTGCGGAGAAAGATTCCTATTTCTTCAGAACTGGAGCTTTCTCTGCATCAGGGCAAGGATGCCTTCAATGTCATGCGGAGTGTGCTGTCCTCTGAGTCAGCTCCACTTTCAGCCCCACCGGCTCCATCCCCTGTAGTGCCTGTGCCAACCTCTGCTCCTCCTCCAGACCCTAAGCATAGGGAACCAATGCTCCAGGACACCCCATTAGGTGTTTCCTCCTCTTCTGAGGCCTCTCCTGATCACTCAGAGGAGCCCCCTCAAAAGAAAAAGTGTAAGAGGAAGCACATTGACTCCCCTGAGTCTGTCACTTCTGATACAGACTTAGATGATTCGGAAGGGTCCCCGAGATCCCCCTCTGAAGATGTTTTCTTCTCGGACATCCTAGAAATGCTTAAGCAGAGGGGGAACTAGAATCCCCTAGCCCCTACCGAGGATGAGTCTGTATTTCTGGATGCTTTCGGTTCTCAACCTTCCACCTCCTGGGTGTCTCCGCCTTTCGATCCACTTATGATCGTGGTGGCTCAAAAGGCTTGGTCAGCTCCAGATACAGTGGAATCAACTCCAAGGAGACCTGGTGAATTCTTTACAGCACCCCAGGATAAGCAATTCCTTTCAAAAGGTGTTCCTGTTGATGCCATGGTGGTAGCAGCAGCCACCA
Organism: Protopterus annectens; assembly: GCF_019279795.1. NCBI lineage: Eukaryota > Metazoa > Chordata > Ceratodontiformes > Protopteridae > Protopterus > Protopterus annectens. Next base: position 1,900,593,133 of record NC_056725.1, read on the forward strand.
AAAAAGAGTTAGCAGAGACCTCTTCATCTGTACATCCCCCTAACAAGGAGTCTAGAACGATGGACAAATATGGGAAGCAAATGTTCACTTCAGTGACCTTCTCCATGAGGTCACTGAACTACCTTTGTCATTTTACTCAACTTCAAAGGGATCTCCTTAAAGAGCTCGGAGATACCCTTCAAGATCCAACAGCTGAGGGAGCACAAGCCAAGGTAGCTTCCCAGCTAGCGATACTTAATTCTGTTGTTAACTCCTCCATGAGGCTCATTTCCTATGTAGCTGATGGGGCGAGTAGAGCCGCAGGTACGGGTGTGGCCCTTAGGAGACATGCGTGGATGCGGCTGTGTAACTTTGCGTAACCCTTTCGAGCGTCCTTCACCAACACTCCTTTGATGGTTCCTTTCTTTTCAGACCACAGGTGAAATACACTTTGACTAGGTGTGAGCAAGAAGGCAAGACTCTCTCTGCTGTGGGAGTCCATTTTTCCACTCCCTCTAGACCTTACCCCAAGGGTCAGAAGAGTGGGAAGATGTGGTTTCGTAAATCTCAGGGAGCCTTGCCTGACACATGTAGCGATTTTTCCTCCAGAGGCAGAGGGGGAAACAATAATAATAGATGCTGCCTCATGGCAGAGGGGGTCCGCAGAACCAGGGCAACAGAGAATCTTTCTCTGATAAGCCCTTCCAGCATCCCTGAAGGGTTGCCCGGCTGCTCACCTCTGGAGGCAGTCGGGGAGGACTTTCACTTTACCCAAAAGCCTGCAAACTTTAACACAAGACAAATGGGTATGGTCCATTATATCCAGAGGTTACAAAATTCCCTTCCATTAACCCCCTTTACAGTCAAGGAAGACCCTTCCAAATGTTCCACCCAATCTGAAGGTGCAAGCAGTAATAGAAGTTTCAAAACTGCTAGAAAAAAGAGTCATCCAGGAAGTCCCGGCAGAACAGCATGGATTCGGAACTTACTCAAGGTTCTTTTTAGTACCGAAAAAGACAGAGGATTGGAGACCGATTCTGGATCTCAGCAGACTAAACAGGTCTGTGCAAAGAACAAAGTTTTGGATGGTCATGCCACAGTCCATTCTACCCTTTCTGGGTTAGGACAATTGGATGTGCTCGATAGATCTCCAGGATGCGTACTACCATATCAAGATGGACAGGCGCTCCAGGAGATATCTTCGCTTCCAGCTGGGGCCCAGTCATTATCAGTTCAGAGCTCTGTCCTTTGGTATCACCACAGCCCCCAGGGTGTTCACCAAATGAATGGCAGTGGTCACGGCTCACCTGAGACATCAAGGATTCCAGGTGTTTCCGTATCTAGATGACTGGCTACTTACTGCTACCACCAGGCATCAACTCCTACAAGCATGGGACTACACAATCACAATCTGCTCCTAGCTGGGTATTACAATACATTTTGAAAAATCTGCCTTGTTGCCCTGTCAATCTATCACTTACATAGGAGCAGACTTAGACACAAGGGATATGTTTGCAAGGCTACCACCAGAAAGGGTGTCTGCAATTCGTCAGCAAGTACAGGTTCTGATGCAGAGCAAAAGGATCCAAGTCAGGCATGTCCTTCAAACTCTGGGGTCCATGGCAGCAGCCATTCTTCTAATTCCACTAGCACACTTTCATATGAGAATTCTTCAGTGGCTTCTGTTTACGCAGTGGTCTTTCCAAGAGCTACCCATGACTCACATGATCATGATCACGGATGCATGCAAAAGACATCTTTCTTGGTGGATGGTCTCCCCACTAGTTGCTCAGGGCAGACCTTTCATACAACTCCCTCTGGTAGCCACAGTGATGACAGATGCCTCCCTGATAGGGTGGGGGGCATTATTTGGGCAGGACAGTCCAAGGCACTTGGCAACCTCACGAGTACCATCTGCACATAAATGTCCTAGAAATGAGAGCCATGCTCCTGGCATTGCAAGCCCTTCAAGACTCTCTTCCTTCTGGGACCATTGCTATTCAAATGGGCAACATGTCAGTGGTGTGGTACATCAACAAGCAGGGTGGAACCAGATCCTACCCCTTGTGTCGAGAAACACTCAGACTTTGGCAGTGGGCGATTTCTTCCCAACGTTTTCTGATTGCAATGCACATCGCTGGGAGATCCAACGTCATACCGGACAGGCTTAGTAGAGCTATCCTCATGCCTCATGAGTGGTCTCTGAATCAGAAAGTTGTGAATCTTATTTTCTGCAAATGGGGACAGCCTTGCTGCTATCTCTTTGCCACCCCCTTCAACAGCAAATGTAGCAACTACTTCTCCCTTCTTCTGCTTCCAGTTCACATACCCAGAGATGCTCTAGTCCACGATTGGCCCCAGGGACTTCTTTATGCCTTTCCTCCTTTCCCCCTGATACCCAAACTTATACAGAAAGCAATATCGTTGGGTTGCAAAATGATCCTCATTGCCCCCTACTGGCCTTAACAGATATGGTTCCTGTTCCTGCACTGTTACCTTCTCGATCAGCCCTGGACTCTGTACTCAATTCCAGACCTCCTGGTTCATCAGTCAGGTGGGTTGCATCAGTCCCTCAAAACTCTCCAGCTCACAGCTTGGTTGCTCCACTTCCAACCTTAGCCAGGCTTCCCAGCATTTCCCCAGCAGTCCGTGAGATAATTGTCTTTTCTCACAAGTCTACAATAAGGAAAACTTATGCTAGCAAATGGAAACATTTTTCCTGTTGGGCAAAGGCTAGGAATGTGGATCCGTTTTCAGCCCCAGTCCACGAAATTCTGGAATTCCTAGTACAGCTGTTTCACTCCGGGTCCGCTTATGCTATGATCAGGGTACAATTGGTGGCCATTTCTAACTTTCATGTTGGTTTTTCGAATTCTAACATTATGTCTCATAAGCTCTGTAAAGCTTTTTTTGAGAGGGACAACTCTTCTTAGGCCTCCAATGAGAGATCCCCCTCCTCCTTGGGACCTTCATTTAGTCCTAAATTCCTTAATTCTGCCCCCTTTTGAACCAGCAGCATCCTGCTCTATCAAGTTTCTGTCTTGGAAGACACTCTTTCTGGTAGCTATTACTTCAGCCAAACACGTCTTCAAACTTCAGGCGCTATGTGTTCGTCCTCCCTACTTGGTTTTTCATAAGGACAGGGTTGCTCTGAGAACTAATCCTTCGTTTCTCCCCAAAGTCTGCTCAGAAAATAATTTAAACCATTCTATAGATCTTCCTGTGTTTTTCCCTAATCATACCAACAAGGCACAGTACAAACTACACCAATTGGATGTTCATAGACAGTTGCGTTTTTACCTGCACAGAACTAAGGAGATAAGGAAGTCGGACAACTATTCCTTTCTTATGCCTTGGGCAAACAAGGTCTCCCAGTTTCCAAAGTAACTTTATCTAGATGGTTGTCACACACTATTACTTTCATTTATCAGTTAAGGAACAAAGAGTTACCTATTAAACCGAAAGGTCATTCTACTAGGGCCTTGGTCACCTCTGTAGCCTTCCAGTTTAGGTTGCCCATGGATTCTATCTGTGCAGCTGCCACGTGGGCAAACCCTCATACCTTTATTTCTCATTGCAAGTTGGATATGGTCTCCAGGAGCAGAGCTGACTTTGGTTCCACTGTTCTGAAGAGTCTGTTCCACTGAGCCACCCAGGATATTAGGTGCTAGGGACGCTGCCCCAACCAGCAAGAATGAAGGCAAGATAGACAGCTTAACATAAAGAAGTTATGTACCTACCATAACGTTCCATGTTAGTTGTCTTCACCTTGCCTTCCTTCTTGTGTCCCACCCTCTGTTCCCCTGTCCTAGTGGACCGAGAGGAGTTTCTGTTCACTGGCTGTCTGTTCTCTTGTTTTTCCTCTATTGTCTTAGTGAATATGGCAGGTATAGTCAACTAATTATTTGACTGGTTTATTCTCTTGTTACATCTGGAGTTAGCTATTTCAAATGAGATCTGGGTAGCTATCACTGGGCATTATGGGATAAGGGGTAGCCTCGAGCCAGTAAACAGCTCTCAAGCTATTGAAGATAGCTGAGTTGGAGCCAAGGATCGGCTCCGATCCCAACCAGCAAGAAGGAAGGTGAGATGAAGACAACTAACATGGAACATTATGGTAGGTACATAACTTCTTTTTATAGCACCTGGAAGCTATAAAAGTACTTCAAAACATCCACCCTTCCAGGGTAGCAATTATTTCACCCCTAAGGACAATACAGTAGGACATTTTGTCTTTGGCTGCAATCAGAACTGTAAGATACAATCTTTATGGCTTAAACCAGGAAATTCAGTTTCAGACTATTTTTCAAAGTTAATTTGGCTGAGATTAACCTCTTCTCTTCCAGTACCCTCTGTTACAATATGTTTATTTCAACAGTTACAATACAGTCTGACATACAGGTATATTTCTTTTCTGTCCAGCAGGACCCACTGTTGGTACATTTTTTTAACACAAGCAGCTTTACAAATACATTTTCAGCACATGCATCTGTACAAATCAGTTTGATATATGAATGACATATAATTCTTCATAAAACTCCAACTAGCTATGCTGGCATATGTTGCACGTCCACTGTTCTACTTCTCCTGGCATGGCTGGCAATACCTCACATCATCACAAACTAAGCATACTGTTTTCTCTTTTCTCCATGGTTATCTGACCTTGGAGTTAGTATAGTTATATAAGGAAGGTGTGGGGGTACAGGGGTTTTTGACCCCTGGAAAAAAGGGGTACCTTACAATGCCTGATGTTTTATAATTGTCATTCAACAAGGTAAATGTTCTGTGAAATGAGACTTCTATCAGTCTGAATACATTGTGATTCTACCAAAAGCCATTTTGTAACTTTATGTAGACCCTTTTCAACTAATGGACAGATGGTGGCAAGATTAGCGTCCTGGTTAGCCCCTGTACACACCTAGCTTATATCCTGACACCTCATGTCACTGTGTGCTAAAATTTGCTATGCATACAATACAGGTCTTTACACACAGAGCATTTGCTGACAGGTTGTGTACCATTGAACTCTAAGCCTCCAGATCTGTGCTTCCTGGGCTCTGTAAGAGGGTGTTTCCTGAAGGAAGTCCCCTCCTTCTTCCCCCAGGGTGGGTGAGCCAGCATTAGATACTTCCAACTCATCTGGATTCTTTCCCTCTGTACCCAGTGGTGGCTATAGAATTATATATTAATGAAGATGGTAGATGTAATTGACAACAGAAAAGGAGAATAAGAGATGTTAAATGCTCACAATACATTAGGTGGGATATTTGCAGGCCATGATGCATCTCTCACTTACAAATCCATAGTCAAGATGAATAGGAAGTAAAAAAATGGTGCTTGATGTGATAATAAGCACCAGATGGGTGTTTATAATTCAGCATTCAACCCCAAAGATATTCAGAATCAGAATCAGAATCATATTTATTGGCCAAGTATGCACACATACAAGGAATATGACTCCAGTTTCAATGACTCTCCAAGTATGAATTACATAAACAACATACATACAGCTATTAAAACCAAGACAAAAAAGTAAATATACATATACATATACGTACAAGGTGCAAAGTGCAACTCAGTACAAGAAATACTGAAATAAACTCTGAAAGAACAAGTATTGACAATACGTAAACAATATTGCAGGACCCTCAGAGGCATGTGAAAAGAATACCCAGCCTAATAAGCTGAATTAAAAATGAACACAAGCACTAACTGAGGAATGCCTAAAATACAAACAAACATCAAAATAATTAAATGCTTTCATTCTTTTATTGTGAAGAACTTCTTTAGAAAAGTAAAAGAATGAAAGCCTTTAATTAGTTTGGTGTTTGTTCTTTAACATATTAATAAGCTGAATTAACCATTTATGAAATTGATGGCCTGTGGAAAAATACAGGCAAAGGCATCCAGATATGGAACAATTCATAATACAAAAAGAAGATCAGAAAGAGGGGATGTAGAACAGAAGATTAGTAAAGTAGAAGTTAAAAAAACAGAAGCTGAAGTTATGGAATATATGCAAAGTGAAGGATTTAGTGTAGAAAGTCTAACAAAGGTTATATCTCAACATGATGGAACAATGAGTCCCCCAAGGAAGGAGAAACAGGAGGTGCAGGAGGCATCTGAAGAAGAAATATAGATATGGGAAAGAAAAAGAGATTTATTATGGTGCAATATTTATGCAAAGGAGAAAGTAAAACTAATCAATACAAAAAGAGCAGCACCAAAGGTATTTAAAGAGAAATATAGACAAAGGCATCTGAGTATGGAAAATTTTGCAATACAAAGAAGAAAAGTAGAAAAGAGTATTAGAAATGGAGAAGTTCAAGAAATAGAAATTGAGGTTATGGATTACCTGCGAAGTGAAGGATTTAGTGTAGAAAGTCCAACTCTGATAACATCACAGCAGGATAGAGCAATGGGTCCCCAAATTAAGGAGAAAACAGTTTAGCAGAAAACATCTGATCAGTTGCCATATGAAGATACTTTGGAGCCTTCCATAGGAAACCAGTACAAGAGTTCAGCTGGAGTTGCACAGCAAGCGAGGGAAGAGGAAACTGTGGCAAATCTGAAGCAGTCAATGTTGTTGAGTGACAGGCCAGTGAGCTCCCACATGAAAGAGCAACAGATGACACAGGATGAAACTGAAGAGAATGTGGCACCGGAAGATACTCTGGAACTTTCTCTAGAATGCTCACAGGAAATGGAAAACAAAGAATGTGCCTTCAATTTAGAAGAAAATGATCTAAGAGAAGAACTGCTAGATTTAATAGAGATGGACAGACTTATTAAGATCAATGAAAGAAATAGACAACAGAGAGTCAATAAACCCCCAAAAGTTAGAAGTCTGATAAAACAAATTAACAGAGTAATTAGGACTGTTCATAGAAATTCATGCGATATAACAGAAGTAAATAGGATATATTACTGTGCAGTTAAATTAATAACAGATAAAGTATTACCACAAAAAATACAGGGCAGTAAAGGAAAGAAAGGGGAAAAAAATCAAATGCCATCATGGAAGTATCGAATAGAGAAAACTATAAAACAATTAAGGCAAGAAGTGTCACTGTTAGCAGAGTATAGAAGAGGAAACAGATCAACAAAAGTACTCAGAAATGAAAGATAGTTGTGATAAAAATAAAAGCGCAGTATCAGATGAGATCAGGATATGTTATGCACTATCACAAATAATAAACTAAAAATATCATCACAGGCAGAAAAACTTAGAAGATATGCATATAAATATAAAGGAAAAGTACAAAATATGCAATTTATTGATAACCTAAAAATGTGTTAATGAGAACTGGGAAACAAGGCAAAAGGAATTGAGACGCCATCAAAAAAAAGAAGAAATAGATAAATTTTGAAGAAATATCTATGAAGATCCTGTGGACCATAACAAAGATGCTGAATGGATAGAAGAAATAAAAGAAAGAATAAGAAGTTGAAATGTACAAGATATGAAATGGGATGAAGTAATAGCCCGAGTGATTGAAACAAAGTTAAGAAAAGCTCCAAACTGGAAAACCCCAGGCCCAGATGCAATGCCTAACTTCTGGCTAAAACTATTAACATCTTTATATGAAGATTTGGTTATGAGTAGAAACTATGTATATGCACACCCTAAACAGACACCAACCTGGTTAACAGGAAAAAAAAATACTCCTACTTAAGAGCAAACCTGCAAGGTATCCTAAAAACTATAGACCAATAACTTTCCTTCTGAAGACTTATAAACTATACACTGGGGTCTATATTAATTCATCAAATACTAATTCCAGTGAATGGCTGTTCATCAGACACAAACCAGTGAATGGCCGTTTTCATCGAACATTCACTTCAGTGAACATTTTTCTAAGGGAAGGGAATTACTTGTCCCCCACACCAAGAATAACACAAACTACATTATAGCAAACCCACCAAGTTAGGGGGGCTATGACCCCACACCCCCAATGTGAGGGACTGTGTCCCGCACCCCCTACTTATGTATACCAACTCCAAGATTGCACTACAGTGGGGAAAAGGGCAATTTTTCTAGTGCTGGCCAACTAACTCCCTTCCCTTAGAAAAATGTTCGCTGAAGTGAACGTTTGATGAATGGCCATTTGCTGTTTTGTGTTCGATGAACAGACATTTGTTGGAATTAGTTTTCAACAAATTAATATAGACCCATATGCTGGAATTGATGCCAAACGAGTTTATAGTCATTTTGAAGAAAACTCAGTCATGGCAATAGAACAAAAGAGTAACAAAAGAAAGTCATATGGAACAAAGGATAATTTGCTCTTAAATAAAACCATCATGGAGAACTTTAAAAAGGGGAAGAATCTAAATATGACATGGATAGACTACAAAAAGACATTTGACAGTATTCCACACTCATGGATAAGAGAGTGCTTAAAAATGTATAAGATACACCCTACGCTGATTGATTGCATTACAACTACTATGAAACAGTGGCAAGCCACTTTGCAGTTAACTCATGATAAAGGACAAATTATTATTCCAGGGATATAAATTCCAAGGGGGATATTCCAGGGTGACTCTTTTTCACCACTGCTCTTATGTCTTGCCCTTAACCCATTAAGCTGTCTACTTAACAGATTAGGTCATGATAACAATTTGGCTCCCAGAAGACAGCAAACTGGAAAGACTCCTCACCTTCTTTTTGTGGATGAGTTAAAACTGTATAGTTCATCAGATGAGGAACTGAAAGCAGAACTGCAAGTGATCAAAACTTTATCCGATGATATAAGAATGTCATTTGGTTTTGATAAATGTGCAAAAGCAACCTTTAAAGCAGGAAAGCTGCAGCACCAAGAAAACATCAGCCTGGGACAGGAATGTGATATAAAAGAACTGGAGCAAGAGGGAGTGTATAAATATTTGGAAGTTGATGAAGGATCAACAATAAAACATGAACAGATGTGAATAAAACTTAGTAATGAATATTTTAGAAGACTAAAATTAATAATGAAAACAGTGCTGACATCTAGGAACAAAGCCCAAGCTATAAACCAATTTGATCTTTCTGTCCTAACTTACAGTTTTGGAGTGACTGACTGGCCTCGAAAGGTGTTGGATCAGTTGGATAGGAAAACAAGAAGGATGCTTCATGCTTATCAAATGATTTATAAAAATCAGTGTATACCAAGACTATATATTTCCCATTCTGAAGGAGGTATGGGCCTCCTCAAAATTGATTACATGTATAGAGCAGTGGTCATAGGACTGCATAAATATCTGCTCACCTCACAAACCCCAAATGTAGTGAAAGTTTTAAAACATGAGAAGAATAAGTCTAGGATGACTTCCCTGCTTAGTTTAGCAGAAGCATATTGGTATCAAGTGGGAATAGAGATCAAAGCAGAAGTCGATAAAAATCAGGCAGTTACTGAATGTGCCAAAAAACAAAAGAAAGAATATAAGGTGAAGGATCAGATGAGATGGCAAGAAATGTGGAAAATGCATAAATATAGTTGCAAGTATAAAAAACTCTTTGAACAACCTCATGTTGATCAGGATCGAATGCAGGAATGAGTAAGGAGAGGTGAATTTAAACCTAAAGACAAAAGGTTAATATTGGCAGCCCAAGATAGTGGACTGCATACATGTTGGTTTACAAAGTCCATTGTGAGTGGGAAAAACAGACAAATGTGGGTTTTGTAAAACAGAATTGGAAACAGTCACTTATCTTGTTGCTGGTTGTGATATACTAATGGCAGAAGGACTGTATACTGAAATGCATAATAATGTGACAAGACTGTTGCGTTGGGGATTTTGCAAACATTATAATACTGAAGTAGCTGAAAAACATTGGAAATGACCACAAAACATTATAGAAAATGATGAAGTTTATATCACATGGGATCACCCATCAGCAATTCAAAAAATAGATGCAAGAAAAATGGGTACAGTAGTCCATAAAAAGAATGCAGAAGTAACATTTATCACTGAAATTGCTATACCCAGTGATTACAGTGTCTTATGTACAGAGAGAGACACAAAGTCATAGAATATCAGGATTTGCAGGCAGAAATGGGGCAATGTTGAAGACGGATACCCAGACAGTTACAATAATAGTAGGAGCAATGTGTCTTATAAAAAATAATTTATAGTTATACTTTGATATGTTACTGATGCATGTAACTCTGTATGAATTGCAGAAGGATTCAATACTGGGCACATTGTGGGTGCTGCGAAGAGTACTTCTGGCTAACATCAAAGATCGAGGCAATACTAATTTCATGAACTTTAATCATAATTTGACTTAGGAATTGGGTCCATTCCTGTCATGGTATTAGAAATCCAAAGACTTGAAGAAATTAAAAAAAAAAAAAAAAAAAATGAGAGAAGAGGGCAATGTGGAAAAAGGATATCCAGATAGTTCTAGTAGTAGTAGGAGCAATGGGTCTCATAAAAAATAATTTACATTCATATTTAGATATGCTACTGATACAAGTAACTCCATTTGAACTGCAGAAGAAGCCAGTTCTAGGCACATTGCCGATGCTGTGAAAGCACTTTTGTCTAACATCAGGAACTGAAACAATACTAATTTCACGAACTTTAATCATACTTTGCCTTAGGAATGGTGTCCCTTTCCATCATGGTATTAGAAGCTCAAAATACTTGGAGAAATTAAACCCAGAGAGGAGTATAACTTGAAGTACCACTAGAGCACCAGCGTTTCAATCTGGCAACCTAAAAATGCAGGATGGAAAAAGCTAGCTTTACATCTCACAAGATGGAGTCAGTGGAGAATGCCCTGTACAGGGAATGGTAGGAGGTCTCCTTGTTCAGTCCCAGTCCAATGCCAGAGCAATATGAAAAATAAAGGATTTGGAGGGCAGATGTTCATCACACATCCTGAGGGTTATTTTATCCCTGAGAGAAATTCAGGTTTCCTGCATTTGTGACTACCCCTTGACACATAAGGTATCAAGCTTATGCCCATCCTTCAGCTCGGTGGATGATGAAAGACCTATGAGATGTGCACCCCTGTGATCTACCTGGAGGGTATATCCTGAGGTGTCAGCAATGCCTTCCTTCCCTTGTCAAATGGCAGGTGGACACATACAAAAGGTCTGCTTTTAGTCAGAGGTTCCTTAGGTCTTCTAGCTTCAGTTCAGTGGTTGTACTTGAGACTGGAGACTCTTTTTTCAGGTTTATCCCCTCCTCAGATCCTGCAGGGCTCATCAACCCGAAGAGTAAGGTGGTTAAATCAGAAGTCAACACCTTAACACCAGAGAACTGCAGAGTGTAAGAACTTACCCTGAGACAAAATGGTTTGATGCCATTGTCAGACTCATTACAAGTTCTGTCCCATCTTCTTGTCATCCACAGTAGGCATGTCCCTAAGGAGTGGTGTCCTATTGCTCAGCACTTGACATGTTCTAACTGCACACTTGATCTCACACACAATGACTGTGTGCGAACACTCCCAAGCTAGGTGAGATTTTTCTTTCACCTTCATTGTCATAAGAAATATGAGAAATTAATTCTAAGGACTCATAGACCCCTGTCTCCCTCCCACACCCACATGTGTTACCTTGGCTTTCCTTCAAGCTGGAGAAACCTCAGATTCACAACGTTTATTATAGACTGGTCTGTGACCCCCCCTTTGCCTATAGAAATATTTTAGTGAATATTCTAGGGAAGGAGGAGGAGAAGTCCTGGATCATTCCATCAGTGGAACCTCTGCTCAAGGATGCCATTCATGCAGCCCAGAGACACTCCGATCCTACTTCCTCTGCTCCCAAGAATACAAAGACGGTGACTGCCCACCACAAGATGTCATTTGAGTGTGGTGGGATCTTGTTTAGGAGTTTTAGAACAATTTCTTATGTGATCGTTCAGTCCAGCATAAATCTTTGATAGCACAGCATCTGAGCAGCCAACTGCATGATAATGAGTCTCATGTCTTGGGCAATGTTTTTTATTTATGTATTTATATATGCACATGTGTATGTATGTGTGTATATGTGTATATATATATATTTATATATATTTATATATATCTATATATATCTATATATATATCTATATATATATATATATATATATATATATATATATATACACACACACACACACACATATATATATATATATATAGATATATATATATATATATAGATATATATATATATCTATATATCTATATCTATATCTATATATATATATATATATATATATATATATATATATATATATATATATATATATATATATATATATATATATATATATATATATATATATATATATATATATATATATATTCTTTGTTAACCAGGCAAATAAACTGTTCCAAGGGCTTTTTTTCAGATGCAATCCTGTCCAACAGGGCCAAGGACTCAAATGTTACAGCTGCTGACAAAAAAAAAAAAGGCAATAACAATGCAAGATGATATTATGTAAATTGAAGAGTCACACACTACATTCAACTATCACTATGAAGACAGGGAAACAGACCTCACTCTGTAACAGCTGCACTTGTTGCAAATACAACATAAGAAACAGCTTGAGAGTTAAAATGTGACATCTAAGAAGCGGCATTAACCTCTACAAATTCTAAAAGGACAGAGGTAGCTTCACAGAGATATACAGTGCTATTAACTGAAAAGGTTTTGTGTATTTGGTTTTTTTACCCTTCATTTTTCTGCTGTAGTTATAAAAAGTGCTAGTACCCTCTATGGTAGATTTATAATCGACCTTCGTTTTTTTTCTGGTTAATAATTTCTTTAGTCTTTAATTCAGTTTTGTTATATTGCTCTTTGGATATTTCTTACAGGTGCGGTAGTGTTTCTTTCCTTTTTGTTGTGTAGTGTAATTTTTTAGCTTTGTCACTGCAGATTTTGATTAATTTTCCATCTGCATTTTTTTCTTATTAGGACAGGCTGTAGAAATTGTAAACCCTCCCAGTTGTAACCCAACCCACAAACAGACATCTCAAAGGCACAGAGATTCATCTCCCAACAGCTGAAGTTGTGACATCACTGATTTTTCCAAGTAGTTGCTATTTCAAAATTCTAGTAATGTTTTGTTGTTCATGCAGTTAGTTTCACTATTTAAACTGAGTTTGACGCTAATATGATCTGATTTTTGCAAAGGAAGAAATTACATTTGACATGATACAATATGGCCCAATGTTGTTAAAATGAGTATGGACAATCTTGTTACCCTTGGAAGTGTTCGTGACCAGCTGGTGGAGTTTATTAATGAACTCTATTAACTGTTGAGCATGTATGTAGTTAATAATATAAGAATCCCAAATGATATTGGTGGAATTAAAACTACCCATGATAGTGATGTTGCCAATGACCAAGATAAATGCATTTCTCTATGATTTCCTTATTGCTGCACAAATAAGTGCAGTAGCAGTCTAATATATATAGTAGTCAACGCTGTGGAGCAATACAGAAATGCTAGGAATTTTCCTTTATCTTAGTATCAATTGCTCACATATTTGTGAAGCCAAACTGGACTTACTCTTTTGTAGAAGTGTGAATGTTGTTTCATTGATGATTTTCTTGTGCTGTTAGTAGGTAACATTTGTCTGTTGCTGTTTGTGGTAGTACAGATTTTGTTTTGTTATAAAGGATATAGCCACAGACTTGCTTCACAGTACAGTAAACTCTCAGTTAACCGGAACTCAAGCAACCAGCAAAAAAATCGAACAAATACAGTATAATTTTCATGTGTTGCACTTTCTTTTTCCCCCTCACAGAAACATTCCATAAGTTTTTAGAGTTTTAGAGTTTTAAAAAGGAAGATAGGAATAAATTCCCTCATTCCCAACCTGAGAACAAATCAAACCAAACAAACAGCATAGGGTACAGTATTAGTCAGGCCTATTTTTAATAGTAACTCTCAAGCAGCCAGAAACTACAGCTATCCGGTATCTACCTGATAGACTGAGAGTTTACTGTACGTTGTTTTTTTTCTAGGTCCGATATTAAATAATGAGTAAAAAGTGAGTGAGGAGAAATTATTTTGTTTTTATGATATGTGTGTGTATTAGTCTGTGTGTGTGTGTTTTGCATGAGTGTGGAGCTACATGTAGGTTATTAGTTCCTATGAGAGTTAGGCCAGCATGCATAAATAAGTTGTTTAGTATTCAGTAGCAGATTGCACAGGTAGCAATTTATATACATATGTTGCACAGCAGTGCAGAGATATAGATTACATAATATTCATAGCATTGCATATGAGAACATAAAGAAATGTGAACGAAGGTCCACATGCAAAAGGATTAATGAGCTGTAAATCAGGAAGTCAAAGCAGTGTCACAGCTGGTAAGTGCCTGCAGAAGTCCTTGGGCATTTTACATGTAAGGGTAAGGAGCACTGTAGCACTTAACAAATATCAGCATTGCAGACTGGAAAAATGCCAAGCAGAACAGTTCTCTTGTGCTCAGTAACATTTTATTGTACTAGCCATAGCAGCAGCTAATCTGGATGCACATAATCATTTCCCCTGCAAATATAGCCATAATTGATATATTATAACCTGACTGATCAGTACATAATTGATGGCTTCAGAATAGCTCATGGCATATTAATAACTCTAGTAGACATGTGCTGCCTGCATGCAGAATGTAATTGAATGTGTGGTATCCCTACCACTGCACAGACTAAGGTATGCATAGTACTTACCATCCTAGTTACACTGACCTTTCAGTAGCCAAATAAAGACATGTTAGATAAATTGCAGATATCCAGGTCACAAATACTTAAGCAGTTCCTTGACACTGTGCTGCTAAATGTGGAAGAGCATATCTAGTTCCCCATAATGACATAGGAGAGAGACAATTGTATAACATTGCCTGCTTCCCTAGGTACTGTCTGTCATAGATTGCACCCATCTAACATAAAGACTGCACCTAGAGAGGTATGCTTACAAGAAGGGTTACCATTCCCTAAATTGCAAGGTAGTTTTAAGTACAGAGGGGATCATTACAAATGTGTGTGCATGCAGCAAATTGGCAGATCCCGTGATAATCATATGTGAAACACATCTCACCCGTGTCATCACTTGCAGCATGTTGACTTTCTCCAGGTTCATCTATTTGGTATGTGCATGCTCCTTTTGCAAAAGAAATATTTACTGGTACAGAGACTGTGTATGCAGCCACTAACCCCATCACAATGCAGACTATTGAGTCATTTAGAAAGGGTGGACAGTAAAAGGTTGTGTCATTTAGAAAGGGTGGATAATGAAAGGTTGATTTAATTTTGAGATATAAATGAAATAAATGGCAAAAGAGAGTTAAGAGAGGCATAGGTAGAAGGTAGGCTGGGTGAAGACAGAGGGATAGTTGGTAACAGAGTAAAGGTGAGCAGGGGTATAGTAGAAGTGGATGAAGAAAGAGGAGATGCTACACTTATCCTGGAGATGTACAGATACAGAAGAAGGATGTTGAAAGGTGTTCTTGTCAATGTGTTTTGAATGCCTACTGTTTTTCAAAAAGCCTGAGAGCATGTGGGAGTGTATTCCAGAGGGTAGCTACAGAATTTGAATAGAAAAAGGCTCCCAATGCATTTTGTGCTTTACTGACAAAAGGTGTAGGTTGGTAGTGTTGAGGTATGCCTTTTAGTACTGGATACTTGGGGTAGCATATTACTGTATGAGGTAATAGTAGTAGCTGACTATAATGGAGGTGATGTGGAAGTTCAGTCCAATTAACCTGTTTAAGGGTGCAACAGTGATGAGTTCTAAAGAGGCAATTAGCATTGCTATTTTATTGTATTATTGTGTCACTTTTCTGTGGACATTTCTAGATTAGTAAAGAGTGGGGAGGCATACAGTAGGGTAGGGAAGAGATAAGATTTAGTTATGGTTTCTCTAGTTCTGTCTGTTGGGGGGGGGGGGTCTAGTTCATAACACTGAAATTTCATAACGTTGAATTTCATAACATTGAGACCAAAACATCTAAATCCCAAAACACGGAAAACCCAAAACATTGAAAACTCAGAACATTGAAAGTGTGCTTCATAATTGGAGTTAGGGACCTGTTCAATCAGGGTATTATTTAATGAAGTGATTTTGACAAGAGTTTTGCTTTGGAGAATGTTTTAGGGGTGAAAAATAGCTGGGGGGATTAAGTAGGAGTTATGAGTTGTCTAGCCAGGATTCCATGGACATAAAGGATTCCTGAGTAATTTCTTGAAGGTTTTGTAGGTTGACATTTGTGTAGATGAGTGTAGAGTCATCTGCAGATTGTAGAACAGTGGCATGTTTAGACGCTGTGTGTAGATCATATATAAATATGTTAAAGAGGAGGGGTCCAAGTATGGAACCTTGTGACACCCCTACAGTTATGGGTAGAAATGATGAATTTTCTTGCTGCCATTTGACTACTTAGAATCTATTTGTGAGGTAGCT
Organism: Protopterus annectens; assembly: GCF_019279795.1. Lineage (NCBI taxonomy): Eukaryota > Metazoa > Chordata > Ceratodontiformes > Protopteridae > Protopterus > Protopterus annectens. Next base: position 1,900,609,504 of record NC_056725.1, read on the forward strand.
GTTAAACCAGGAGAGGGAGGCAAGGGATAAACCTAAGGAAAAGAGTTTTAGTAATAGTTTATGGCATTAGACAGTGTCAAGCCATGTTGTGTAGGGGAGAAAATATCGTTTATGGTTAGATATTGCAGTAATTGGGAATGTATACACTTTTCTAATAATTTAGACAATGATAACAGAATAGCAATTGGTCTGAAGTTGAAGTCGTCAGCAGTGGGTCCTCCTTTATGAAGAGGAAGTATGTATGCCTTCTTCCAACTGGTTAGGACATGAGATTCTAGAATGGATCTGTTTATTAGTAGAGATATTGTATATCACAAAGCTTCAGATACAATTTTTTAGAAATTCAGGATGAAGGTAATATGCAGCAGAGCTTGTAGTTTTTAGTTTTAGGAGATATTTTCTTATGGTGGAGGTAGGGACAGATTTGAGTGAGAAGTGGACTTCCATGGGGTTTTGTGGGTGAATAGGAGTTATTTTGATGGTGGAGCTGTCTTTGGTAAGTGAGGCTATAGCTTGAATGAAGTATTTGTTAAAGTTATTAGCAAAATTTGATGAAGTGTCTTGTGAGGAGAGAGTGGGTTGTTAACTGTGGCCTGAGTTCAGAAGATTTGGGACTGATGACCAGAATTTTTTTTGGGATTATTTTGGTGAGCCTACTGTAAGTTAAAGTAGTGGATTTTTTATCATGCCTTATACTATGTTTAGTTTTATTTTGTATCTGTCTGAAGTATAGAAGCTTTTCCTGGGATTTGTTGGTGTGTCATGCTTGCACCATTAGTTGCCTACTAGATAGCTATGTTGCAGATTAAGTTTAACTTATTCTCCTAATGGGAGCATGTTCATTCAGTCTGTGGCTAAAGGTTTTATTCAATTTGAGGGTGCATTCATCTTGATGAAGATTTTTAACATATTCCAATTATATTGCTTAAATGTGGAGATGAAGTTGCCTACATTAAAATTGGATAGGTTATGCACATTCTTGTATATGTGAAGTTCTGCTGGATTGTATAAAAGCCTGTTAACAAAACTGGGTAGGTGGTTACTCAGGTTGTCAAACAGAGTGTTATAGTTATATATCTAAATTACTGGGTTTAGTTGAGAGAATCCAGTCCATAGCAGAGGTCTTGAAGGAGGGCTTCTTACATCTTGTTGGTGTATTTATAAGCTAAGAGAAACTATAAAGGTTAATACTGATAGTGGGGAGGGGGGGTCTCAGATGCAGTTTGGGCTCAGTCTATGTTAAGGTCCCCAAGGATGATGGTTTCTTGGGGTATATTGGTATATGCTCTGGATATAATGTCCTCTGCTGTGCTGACATTATGGTCCTCTGACAATTCATAAATTCACAAAACAGAAGTATTCCAATGGACAAAAAACAACTTGGAAACCACAAACTATTGGAATGGAATCACAAAAGTCAAAAGCCAGCCACTTTATTAAATACAATAATAGATTTTCTTTATTAAATACAATACCCATTATTGTATTTAATAAAGTGGCTGGATTTGGACTTTTCTGACTTCATTCCAGTAGTTTTTTTGTGGTTTCCTATAAGAGTTTAGCTTGAGTAAGTCAATAATAATCTCTGCATTGTTGAATGAAGGATACTTTTTCTGTTAAAGGGATATTTCCAGGTGTTTGAGGTATATATTAGCTCTACCAACTGCTTTTTTGGATTTACAATTTACTCAAAGGATACTATATCCTAGCACAAGGATTTTACTGTCTTTCATTTCAGGTTTTAGCCATGTTTCTATGATAGTGAGGATGTCAGGAATGTAATGAGATACAAAAGCATGCAGTTCAGTTTCTTTATTACAGAGGCTTCTAAGGTTAATGTTCATAAATTTTAGACTTGTTTTATTCAAGTTACAGGAGTGTGGTGTTACACTATTAATGCTGTATAGGTCATTATGGGAGAGGCTGTAGTGGCTGGACCTAGGCTGGTGTGAATGTCCCCTCACAGTTGCAGTAAGGGTAAGGATAGGTGGAATATACAAAGCCACATGGCTTTAAATATGTTCTTTGTGAATAGTTTGTGGGTTGGGTTAGTTAGTTGTTTGAAAAGATGGATGTGAGATATGTTGTAAAGGTTGTGGTTTATATAGAACAAAATATAGGTGTAATTACCATTGAGTAATGGAGTGAACATTGGGCATAAACCGGGTGTGGACAGGTTTATGGTGGTTGGTTATGACTGCTAGAAAGACCAGGTAAGTGAACTGTAGTAGTTTCAATAGCATTCTGATTATTATGCGAGTGTTTGACTAGTAAAACGTAAACTAGATGATGATAGCGGGCTGGATGGAGTTTGTTGACTGGTTGTGGGTTGGGCTAAGTGGGAAGGGTTTGTTGAGTTACACTGTAGATGCAATGCAGCTGAGAGAAAGAAGAAAAGTAGGAAATGGTTAGGGTGTGTGTGTGTGAAGGATCGGCAAAAGTATAGCTTGGAAGCTGTTTAGTGATCGATAGTATTGTGATAGGTGGAGAATAGCTTAGGATAAGTGTAAAAGATATGGGTATATGGGAATTGGGGGTATAGTAATGGATCAGGTTCAACCAATTGGGTAGTTTGGAATGCAGTTATACTCCCCCCACAAATGGTTTTCCACCAAAAACAATCAATGATGTAGAATGTTTAGATATACAAAACAAGGTCTTGAACTCTAACTACATGAAGTGAGTCAGTGGGCTGTATTTGCTTTCTCCAGGGAAATTTTGCTCTGCTAAAGTAAAATACTTTAATTTAGCTTCAAATAAAGCAATATAAGGTCTAAGAGTCGAGGTGGGGAGCCCTTCCAACAGATTCAACATTACAGTACAGAACACAGTGATGCAGAAGTGAAGGACAAGAAGTGTCTGCAGCTCTAAAGATATTTCAGCAGCTTTATTTTATTCCTGGATATTGCCTTACATTGGTTTTGAATGAACACATTTGTTACGTTGTTTTTACAACTTGAGTAAAACTCATATGTAGTAGTTCCTTTTGGCAGTGACATTGTCTTAACACTTTTGCAGTAGGAATATACAGGGATACTATTTGCTCAGAACACTTGGAGAGAGACAAATTAAAATAATTAGGATTGTGTGGTGGCTCAACTGGGAGATATTGTTCTTCTATGCTCTGCTGCTTAGCTGTATTAACTGTCATTTGGGCAACATAAGTATTGCACTATATTTCACAGGTGTAGGCTTGTACTTTATAGCCTTTAAACTGGAAAATAAAGCAGTTAACAAGAGATATGTCTTGATATGCAATTTTGGGATTACTGAGATGGAGGTTTCCAGAGTTTAGAAGGAATGGAAAATAAAGCAACTATTAAGAGATATGTCTTGGTATGCAAATTTGGGATTATTGGGATGGAGGTCTACAAATGTTAGAAGGATAGGAAGAAACACCTGTCTCAGTCAGTTCCCACTTTGCTTCCCAAAATAAGAGTCTGTAAATGTGAAATTTAAGCAGTTTGAATTTTAACATATATATGAGAGCAGTAGGCAATTACTATTTTCATGACCAGAACTGTCTCAGATTATTAGCAATAAACTAGCTAGCCATTAACTGTGCTATTAATAAAACATCACTCAGATACAACAACTGAATCCTATAGCAAAATCCAGTAGAAACATGCTAATATATTTGTTAGAAATTATCAGCAGAAAAACAACACTTAAGATAGTAACACATTAGATGCATATTACTCTAAACATCGGGTACTACAACTGAATCCTGGAGCAATAGTCAGGAGAAACATGCAAATACATTTGACAGAGATTAACTGCAGAAAGACTAGAAAACTTAACTGTATAGCAACAAGCTAGAAGCCTAGTTGTAATTGTTAATAGTAAGAGGTTGATCCAGAATGCAATAATAGGCTCTGTTAAGAAAAATCTACGGGGGGCGTGGCCAAGATGAGCACAGAGTAGTAGCATTTTTTATCAGCTCTGCCTCTACATAACTTTATTGACAGGAACATTTGATAAAAACTTCCCTAACAACAGTTTTTTTCTTAATTAATTATTTATAATCTATATTAGGGTAGTATATAAAAAAATTTAAGTAAATTTAAATTTTTCCTGTCAAAATTAAACCCGACAATTCTACAACAGGAGAACAAGATGAGCTTCACTAAATCTTCTCATCAAGAGCCATCTATTAAAAGAGAACTACAATCATTACTAACTACTATACAAGAACTAACTGCAAAAATTGACAAAATGGATACAAAAATGGATAAGTTTAAAGAAGAATGTACTCATCAAATGGACATTTTACATGAAGGCATATTACAACAAAAAAAAACAGATTACTGGAATAGAATCTGCTCTAAATGATATGGACAGCAGAATTCAGGAGAGTGAGCATAATGTTGAATTCCTATTAAAACAAAAGTCTCTTCTTCAGACAAAGATTGATGACCTTGAAAATAGGTCTCTTAGGAATAATGTGAGGATCTTTGGCTTACCAGATAATATAGAGGGAAATAACATGGAGAAATTCCTATCATCTTGGTTACCTGAAGTCCTGGAACTCACAGAGGCTCTTTCATATGGTATTGAAAAAGCCCACAGATCTTTGGCAACATCTAAAAATACCAAGGGTAACTCAACAAAGTCTGTTATTGTAAATTTCCTATCATCCCATGATATGATAAGGAAATGGTTTTAAAGACTGCATGGCCAAAATCGCCAATGAAACTAAAGGACAATATGATACGCTTTGATAACAACTATTCCCCCTCAGTAATATCAGAAAGAAAGATTTTCTTGCCTTTAGTCAGTGAATTAAAAAAAATCAACTAAAAACCCATTTACTTTTTCCTGCAAGACTGAAAATATTCTATCAAAATTATTCAAAACCCTTTGAAGACCTGAATACTGCAATTACATACATAAAAAATAATAACATCTTAGACAAACTTGATGAAATGGAATGGGCCAGTCCCAGTCTTAAAAAAAATGCTGATAATAACACCCGGAAAACCTCTGACTCTAAGAAGAAAATTAAGAGATGAAGTTTAATAAACAACATAATTATTCTTGACTCATTTAGTTGGGGAAATGAAACTAGACTTCTAGGTGAGCTTTTGGTCTTTTATTTAATTTAATTTGGTTCAGTTATTCATACAGTCATTTATTTGATTATGAGATTTGCTATGTTTTGGGATATTTCACTCCTTTTACCTTATGGTTAAAGTTAAATGCGATGATATCTATCAAATAAACAATTACTTGAATCAAAGCACCTTCTAATGCTGTCATCTCTATTTAAGCACTTTTTTAGTGTAGTGAAAGCATGTTTGTATTCTTTGTTGCTAGCGTTATTGGTCGCTGAACGTTCTTTTTGTTATGGATCAGCTGTATTTTTTTTTTGCAGATGGTTTTGCAGCTGCTTATTGAAAGTGTCGCTAGTTTGGTTGTTGTGTCTGGTGTATATTTGGAGATTTGTTTTCTTTGTGGCTTTCTATGTGACCCGGAGATACTGGGAGAAGTGCAGCTGAAGTGTTTTTGAAATGGTGATGTGGGATATGGGGCTTTCAGATGTCTTTTGGTGGGCTCCAGTTAGGGCTTGATATGATTTGCTGACTGTCTTTGGAGTATTTGTGTGGTGTTGGATGTTAAGAATTCTGTTTGCTTTGGTTTGGAACTGCTCGTTGGTTGAGCGGCTTTAGAGTTGGTGGTATAGTGAAGCTTTTTGTTCTATGGGTTGTTGTTGCCTCATTCTGCATGTGTTGAAGCTTTCCTCTTTTTTTTTTTGGTGCTGAGTGAGCCTCGAGATAGTTCAATGTCTGAAGATAACTAATTTCTTACTCAACCATTTCCTGCTGGAACTTTAAATCATTTAGTTCCTTTGCTGCACTTGAGACTCTGGCTTCCATTGTGGCTGATGAGCTTTGAAGCTTCCCGGAAATGTCATCATAAAGGCAACTCTCAAAACCTTACCTTCGAACTCCAGCTTGAAAATAGGACCTGCACATAGAATGATAAAGCGCATCCAGGAAGATGGTGCAAATAAAGTATTTACATCTTCTAACTGTAAGACACTCAAATAACTTTTTTAAATATTATATGTATAACTACGTTAACTAATTAGTCTATTTAAAAGCATGAAAGTCTTCTTAGGCTTATTGTAATGTAAATAACCGTTAGGTCCATTTTTTTCAATAGAAAATGCTAATATCAAATTTTTGTTTAGTTAAGGCAATTTGTGACTTAAAGTACAGTAATTTCATGAATCAGAATGCCAAATCCCCCCACACTAATAATAATTAATGGTTCCTGCAAGGCCAGATTGGTACCAGCTGTTGTGTAACACCTTCTGTGATTCAAAGGTCATTTTAAATAAATGACAAATCAGAATAACTGTCTGTTTTAATACAGGGATGCACTTTATATCTGATTGATATGCTAAGCTGAGTAGCTTATCTTCTTATATGCAAATTGTAGGAATCATAGTGTTACCTACCATAGTATAAAGGAAACTAGGTGTGCAATGGAGCATACAGGTGTTGGTTAGGTGATATCTCATCTACATTTGTGGACTGCAAGTCTGGAGATGCTGTTGATACGACAAAGTTCCACAGATGGCCAGCCTATTCCGACTGCCTTTTTGGGAGATGTATGAGAGATAGGATTTTCAGCCATATTTTGAGGGGATTATAAGGATAAGAAGTAATACCTTTGTCTCATTGACAAGATGGGAGAGAAATGTATAATTTAGTGACTGTCAAATAAGAGGAAGAAGCAGGAATGGTACATTGTTGCCAAAAGAGAAGGCCAAAGACATTATGTGAATGAAGTCCTCACAGGATAGAAGGTGACTAAAACATCTAATCAATAGCACAGTCATGGTGTGGGAAATCCATACCCCTGTATCTGATAGGTGATGGGGTGAGTATAACACCAGTCGCCACCATACTGGAGTAGGATTAGTTGTTGCACATCTGCGAGGAATAAACAAGATAGTTCTATGAACTGAGATGCTAGTGGTCCAAGTAATCACTGCTGGGGGATGGATACTTTATGATTTTTACTCCAAGATGTCCTGGAGTACACAAGTGAGGATCTTTGTAAATCTCATGTCTCGATCATCCACATGACTTTTTAACAAAATATTTGTTGATTGACTTGAAAAATAACTATTGCTTTTATGATGGTTTAGCCTAATAATATATAACTGTCTTTATTCTTGTCAAGGTAAACACTCATATCTTAAAGCACTTCTATTGATAAATGTTTCTTATTCTTATAACCACGTCCAGCTTTATAGAATTTGAAAGCTATTACTATAACAGTTCTGAATAATTTACTATCATATAATGAAAAGTAATGTACATCATTTTCAATATAGAGTAACCATATATTTATAAAGTGATGCATTAGTATACTTACACATTTTGCTCACATAAAAGAGAACTATTTGATGTTATGCAAAACTAATAAAACAAAACTTCTATCTATCAAAATGTGTATATCTAATTAATTTGAGCTAATTTAAGTCTGTAATTACATAGTTGTTATTGGGCTACTTAAATAACTTAATGGAATTTAATTTAATGGAATACTTTTTTTTGTTAAAATACATATATTGGGAGTTTGCGACTATTTACTGTGTTCTATAAAAAGAAGATTTTGTTTCTATACATTTAGATACTCAGTTGGTTTTGTAAGATATCAAGTACTTTGATTTTTTTTATTTTTATTTTCTTTCTTTCAAGGTTTAAATTAGTTTTGCTCTAGTAGTTCTAAGAATATATTTCCTATGACAGTTAATTTGTTTGATGATCTCAAGATAACTATTAGAAGCCATATTCTTACAGTTATGATAACATATATTTAGGCAGAAGCTGATTGATTGCTGCTGTTTGATAGGGGGTCAATTCAAGTGATATATGACACTTGAATTAGAAGTTTTTAACTCCAGGTGGGTTTTGGTTGATTATAATGTTATGAGATTATGTTATGATCTTTTGTTAATAATTCTTCAGATGTTCTCTATTTTTTATATGGTAGGAAACAATTTTAATTAATTTATTATGATAGTTTCAATTTATATTTGTTTTAATGATCACAATAGTATTATTTATGGTTATATACTAGTGTATTTCATGTGTCAATACATTTATTCTTACATAATATGATTTTTAATGACTTCTTTAAAATGTATATCAGTCAACATTAATGGTTTAAATAACCCTAACAAGAGGAAGAGATTAATTAAATATCTCAATCTGCATAAATCCCAGCTAATATTCTTATAGGAAACTCATTTATTAACAGATGATTTACCCAGAATTGACTCCAAAGCATATAAGACTATAGTAAGCTCTGAACACACAAAGAAGAAAAGTGGAGTAGATATCCTATGGAACAATACATTACTCCTTCCTAAAATAATAGACATACATAAAGATAAGAAGGGAATGTTCTGTGCAGTCACCATGGAATTAAATAACAAAATTTATACACTGATCAATATATATTAGATCCCAGGCATAGGGACAAATACAGTAAGACAACACCTAGATCACATTGTACAATTCTCTAAAGGAAATATAGTATTGGCAGGTGATTTCAACTGTATTTTAAATTGCAAAGACTCCAGCACCAATGGGAAGAGAAGGATATCTACATCAGCTAAACTATTAAAAGATTTTTCAGAAACATATTTATTGAAAGACACCAATAACTATGCAGAGTCTAGTTCTTTGTTTTACACCTTTTTTCTCATAGGCACAATTCATACTCAAGGATAGATAGAGTTTTAATCTCCAACAGCTTAACAGATTCCTTAATGAAATCAACAGTGATTTCATGTCCCTTATCGAATCATAATTCCATAACTTTTGAATTACTAGTCAATCCAAATTTTAATATTCATATAAAGAGGATTCCAGCTTATATTACAAAACTAAAAGATTTTAATGACTTCATTTCAACAGAAGTACTGAATTTTTTAGAACTTAATAATAATACAGATTATACTTCTGACATTTTCATCTCAGATGCCCTAAAAGCTTATTTATATGGTAGAATCATTAATTGGTACAACAAAAAAAGAAAATTGTGGGACAAAGAACTACAAGATATTCAGTATAAGTTAGATAATTTGAAACTTAGTGCTATCAGAGATAAATATAAAACTGATAAAAGGAAAGAAATAAACTCTTTGAATAATAAATTCTTAGAGATATTAAATCATAAAACAATGATTAATATAGAAAAATTAAAATTTATTAATTTCTCTAATAATGCCAGATCCTTAAATATCCTTGCCAATAAAACAAACAAATAAATAAATAAATAAAGTTAATCATATTAATGAAATATTTTCCCCTAAAAAGAATAAAATAGTATCCGATCTTCACAATATCCTAACTGAAATTAGAGATTTTTTTCTAAACATTAATCAAACTTCTAATGCACTTAACCATAAAGAGGAAATTAAAACATTTATTAATAAATACACTAAAAAAGGGTATCAGAGGAACAAGTAACTACCTTTGACAAGCAAATATTATTCAAAGACATACAAACCCAAATTACCAAGGTAAAGCAAAATAAAGCACCATTTAACAATGGCATTATTCCCAAAATTTATAAATTATCACCTATGAATGCTCTAAAATTGCTTCACAAAGTATTTAATCATGTTCAGGATGAAACGATAATTCCACCCTCTTGGAAATATACTTTTATGTCCCCTATATTAAAAACTAATAAAGACCCTCAAAGTGTTCTTCCTATAGCCCCATTTCCCTATTAAACACTGATTACAAAATGTTTATGTCCATTTATGTAGATAGACTTAAATTAGTTTTACCTAATTTAGTGGATGATGACCAAACAGGTTTTATAGTTAATAGAACTTCATATGGCAACATTAAAAGAGTATTAACCTTGACTGACTCGGTGAAAAATCTCAATAAAAACTTAACCCTAGTCAGCCTAGATATAAGTTGTGCTTTTGACTCAATTTCTTGGGAATATTTGTTCATTTTATTAAAGAAATTACATTTCTCCAATAATTTTATAAATCGTATTACTCAGCTATATAATGGTAGCCAAGCTTATATTAAAATTGGTACTATTATTTCTCAAAATATACCAATAATAAAAGGTACCAAGCAAGGATGCCCCTTATCCCCTTTATTGTTTACATTAATTATGGAGCCATGGGCAAACTTAATAAGAGATGATAGAGGTATTGAAGGATACAAATTAACCTCTAGTATGTCATCTAAAATACACATGTTTGCAGACAACATATTGATCACTCTTGGAGGTAACAGTGAATCTATACTATATTTTAGAAATATGGAACATTTTCAACACAATTCCAGTCTTACCCTTAATAATAATAATAATAAAACACAAATTCTTTTAACAGGATCAAAAAATGCAACATACTTGATGAATATAAAAAGTATATAGCTCAATCTCAACAAATAGTATACCTAAGAATAGTTATTACTAACAATATTAAAAATACTATCAAATTAAACCAGAAACAAACACTAAAAACTGTTAAAAAAGAGAAGCAAAACCACACCGAATCCAACTGTAATGTTAGCACTTTCGTTTACTAATTGAGCAAACTTCTTCAGACAGTTCAAACCACAAAAATACAAAACTTAAATAGATTTACAAGTTGTGACATCACACTACGATTTAATACCAAGCCTCCATTTAAAGGGCTAAAAGCCCTACATTATACAATATTACCAACCCGTACATAAAAATCAAACATTAAAAACAGATATTACACTTCCTAAATAATACAAACATAAACCTCCATTAAATAAAAACCATATAAATATATAAACATATATTAATAATGTTTACAATATTCAAATATATAAATATAAATAAAATTAATTTCCTTCATCTAGTCAAAACCTTCACTTTCAATATACTTCTAAAAGACAAAGTGTCATTCAAACCTGGGGGAATCAATGCACTCAATTTTAATTGCCAAATTAATTATTTTTCATCCAATTTCAAATCAATTGGCCCACCTCTAATATTATCCATTACTTTTTCAATAACTAAAAATTTTAATTCATGAGTAGGGTAACAACTAATATGTCTAGCTAGAGCATTATTCAAATTCAGCTTTTTGATTGCATACATATGTTCATAAATTCTGTTTTTTAGTGGTCTCTCAGTTCTGCCTACATAGAAGGCTGGACAATAGCTACATAAACTCAAATAAACAACACCTTTTGAATTACAGTTAAATTTACCCCCAATAGGAAATTTTCTATCCCCAATATGAAAAGAGTTTGTAACATTAATGTGTTTACACCTCCGACACGCCTCACATTTAAACATCCCACAATGGGGCAAATATTGTTTTAAAGGTCCCCCTTCAAGAATCATTTTTAGATTCTTACCTCTCCTAAAAACCACACAAGGTGAATCACCCACATTATTTTTAATAAGATTATCATCCAAAAGGAAGCACCAATTCTTTGTAATAATTGATTTAAGAAAAGGTGCATCCACAGAAAAAGTGGTAATAAAACTCATTTTAGTTAATTCAATGTCCGAAGGGGCATACATTTGATTAATTTCTAAAATTTCATGATTAGAACCTGTAAATAATTCAAATTTTCTATCCTGTAAAGAATCAACACTAACATTAAAATGGTCATCATCAACTACATCCACACCATACCCCTCATCAGAAGAAAACAATGGTTTGAATATACCTCCCAGTCTCTTATGGTAGACTTCCTCAATGAGGTCATCCACTAAATTCCTTGGCTAACCACGTTTAATAAACATCCCCCTCAAAAGATTACATTCATCTAAGAAATCCAATTCCAAAGAGACCATCCTAGCCGCCCAAACTAATTGACCCTTTACCACACTTCTCTTTTGGGCAAAAGGGTGACAACTAGAAAAATGCAAAAATGCATTCGAATAAGTTGTTTTCCTAAAAATCTTCGAAATATATTTTCTCTCAGGAAAAACTTTAATCAACTCTACATCTAAAAAAGAAAGGTTTTCTTTTTGGAATTCCCAAGTAAAATCTAGGAAATTAATAAATTTAGTAATATGTTCAATAAATGCTCTAGCTGAAGACTCATCACCTTTCCAGAGAATAAAAATATCATTCAGATATTGGGTGTACCATGTTATCCTTTCTAAAAAAAGTAGTATCTTTAAATAGGAAATGCCTCTCCCAATATGCCATTACAGTATTTGCAAACATGGCTCCACAGGGAGAACCCATGGTAACACCCATTTTCTATAAAAAGTATTCCTTATTAAACAAAAAAATAATTGTTTTAAAGTATAAGTTCCAATAAATAAATAATAAGATTAATATTGGAACCCTCCACATGATGTTCCAAAAGAAAATCTCTTACCCACTCACAACCAATGTCCTGGGGAATGACTGTATAAAGGTCACGGACATCGATTGTGAGAAAATTCAAGTCTTCAGAAAAAGGAAGTTTATTCATTGCTTTTAAAAAGGTCCACGAGTCTTTACAAATCTGACTCTCATTTTTTAGGACTTCTTTAAGTTTAATATCTACAAATTTGGCACAAGCATAGGTAATAGATTATCTACCATCAATAATTGGATGAAAAGGGGGGTTAATAAGATTTTTATGGATTTTGGGTAATCCAAACAACATAGGAGTAAGAGGATATGGGATGGAGAGGTAATTAAACAAATCCAAATCAATTCTCCCCTCCAAAAATAAATCTTTAATAAATCCCTTAATGCATTGATATGCACCATTAATTTCATTTAGGGAGACTTTAACATAAGCTTCATTGTTCAAAAGAAAACACATGCGGTGATAATAATCATTATTATCCATGAAAATCAAACCACCTCCCTTATCAGGTTTTATGATTTCGAAAACTGATCTGATGAAGTCCTGTTTGGATGAAAACGCAAATTGAGTGGAAACAGCGTTTATGTCGATTTTCTCTGTCAATAAAACTAGTGGAATTATCCAGTTTGGAGGAGTATTTCTTGGTCAAAGGCACTGTTTTCTTGGTTTTTGAGTTCTGGATTGGTGCCTAACACTTTTTTATTGGTTTCACTTATGGAAGAGTATAAATTTGATACCTTTTCACGGCTGCATCTACAAGACGCTAGGCAATATGTATTGAATAAACTGGATCCAATGTCTCCTACAACAAGAAAATCAATCCCTAAACTAATACATTATATGATTTTATCAGTTCAGCATAAGTCTCCTGTTAAAAATAATCTGTCATGCATTTATAGGGCAATTAAGTGTGATTTATTAACACATTCAGATAACTACTGGAAATATTTTTCTTCAATTAATAATAATGAGAAAGACAAATTGAATATACTGCAATCAGCAAGTATGACCACATCATCATTAAAGTGGAGATTATTCACTTGGAGATTTTTACATAGATCATTTCTCATCCCATTTAATATAAGTAAGATTAGTAAGATGAATGTAACATGTTGGAGATGTAACAATGAAATCATTGCAGACTGGTCTCATATGTTCTACAATTGCTCATATTTAAGACAATTCTGGGACGATATTTACAATTTCTTGCAAAAAATCTTTACTGATAATTTTACTATATTTAAATTACTTGTATTATTTAATACGCCAGTTCCAGATTGTATAAGGGGAAAATAAATACCCTTTGGTTTGGTCTATATTATTTGTTGTCAGGAAAATAATCACAAAGAACTGGAAATCTAATACATCACCCACATTTCAGGAATTTAAAAATCTCCTCCTTGAAACATGTAATTTAGAAATGTTGACTATTAAAGCTAGATCCTCTAGGAATACTACTTTATATAATTCATGGAATATCATATATGATCTGTTGGAAACATAATTTATTAAATTCTGTAAACAGATGATTTTTATTAATCCTACTGTAACATCAATATGTTTTTACATGATGAACATCTTTGCACATAGTTTTGTTGTTTTTGTTCTGTATGCAAGAAGAATTTTCTTTTATTAATTTAAAAAATGGTTGTATATCTTCATGGAAATATTTGTGTATTCTGACAATGAGTTTAATAAAAATTGTTTAAAAAAAAAGAAAAATCTACAAAAATGCAGTATACCTTCCTGTAGAATTTACATGCTGGAGGGAGTTGATTTCTCTTGGGCCATAGGGGTAGAAAAGTGATTTCAAAATTTAAATAATATCCTTCTAGCCTGCCAATATACCATAACAGCCATTCGCATAATAAATATCCAAGTTCTCTTAAAATATCTAAACTAGTGCTTATAGTTTGGTGATTTATTCCATGCATCAGATACTCTCTCAGAGAACCAGTTAGTACATCTCTCATTCCTATTTAATCCACTGCATAGGTTGTTTGATGATTTTCTACTACTTTTTGTTAACCCCAAACATTCACAGAGGTAGTTGTCTGTAAATGCTCTATATACCATAATACAGTCTCTTCTTAAATAGCTGCATGCAACACTATACAAGTTCAGTATATCTGTATGAGACATTATACAATATTTTAGTCTTTCATAATAACTTAAAATTTCACACCCATGAGTCCCCTTGGTATAGTTCTTCTGTACTCTTTCCAGTTTAGTCACACTTGTTTTGTTATAAGGTTTACATATCATTATTCCATACACTAGTTTGGGTCTAATGTAACTTACAAACAACAATTTCATCATTTCTGATTTCTTAGACTTTATACACCTTTATATACAACCTGCATTTCTAGAACTATCATTAACCAATTGGTTGTTATGATTAGAAAAACTCAGTGGATCTAACCATATACCTGGGTCCTTAAATACATCTACAGTTTCAGTCACTGTCTGCTGTATTAAATATTCACCATTCTATGTCTCCCAAATGTCATATGTTTATGTTTTATGCATTTATTAACATATTCTTCTTCTGTGCTCAAATGGCCAATTTAGTTAAGTTCTTTTTGCAGACATGCCCTATCTGTAACACATATAATTGGTTCACTATAGATTTGTATACAGACTATAGAACATATAGGATGAAAAATATAGACTTTATTTAAACAAGTAGGGGCCTAGGACAGAACCCTATGAGACACTCTGAGTGTAACCTAGAATGTCACCTGAACAAATGCCTATCGAAGGCTGATATTAAATCTAAATAAATTACATCACAGCACAGTTTTTCATTTATAGCTATTATTATATTGATATGCAACATCATGTTACAGGTATTTATAGATCTGTTTTCAATAGTAGGGGTGTGAGGTTGGCATAATGGTTAAGGCGTTTGCCTTATAAACCAAAGGTGCAGAGTTTGATTCTTACATGAGGTAACTGGCTAGGCTTAAAATGGTCCACAAAGGCAGTTAGCCTAGTAGTAATCTATGAACCTATGAACCTATATGCATGTTGATATATGGTTTCAAGTTCCAATCTTTTCAATTCTGAGAGTAATTTCTTCAAAATAACCTTCTTTATTATTTCTTTACAACAAGAATGTAAGCTTATGGGTTTGTATGACTCTGGTTTGTCCTTTTCCCCTTTCCCTTAAAGACTGGTTTAACAAGCCCCCACTTCAATCTTGAGCAATAGCCCCACACTTAAATGACCTAGTGGATAACAGATCTGTAAGTTCATGCTGAAGTGTTCTCGGGTCATTATTACTAATTCTGTCTCCTGTGCTTCGTTTGGGTCCAGTTTGCATAGTCTTTTTTTCAGTATAACCTAATTTTATTTCAGTGTCTGAAATTACCTGGATGTTACTAGGGCAATTTATTACTCCCTTAGTGGTGCCAAAATGTTTCTATAAGATTTTGTAAATATATCTATACTGTGTCTGTGTTGTGTTTTAGAATAAATTTTAGAATCTACACACAGTTTATTGGTTTGTATGTCTTTACTCCTACCACGTTTTATGTATCTATGAAATGGTTTCTTATTATGCTGAATATCTTTCTTGAAAATTTTCTTCATCTTGTCTGTCACTATATTTAATTTGACTGCCCAGCTTGTTTATTTTAGTTTTCAAACATATAGTTTAACCTCTTTCCATTTCTTATATTTTTTTATGGCTCATCTTAATTAATTATATCATTCTTACAGAAATATGTCTGGACATGTGTGCCTAGATCCTAATCTTAAACATTTTTTTTTAATTTTATCCATTCAAACAATTTCTCCACATTCCTTCTGCAGTTTTTCCACTGAATGCATCAATCCAGTTAGTTTTACAACATGACTGTTTTGCTTCCATGTTGTTGTTGTGTCTTTCGGCTTTTCCCAGGGGTCGCCACAGCAGAACTCTGGTCTGCTAATGATTGGCAGTAGATTTTTATGTGCCGAGTTGCCAGCCCTGACGCACAACATTCAACAAAGGTACGCCCATTCATGCATGTCTCCACACAGAAGATGCTCTAGCTGAGAATCGAACAGGACAATGCCTTACTGTAAGGCGACAACGCTACCGCAGCACCACCACCGCAGTCTGTTATTAATGTTCTGTGCATTGGTTTAGATTTCTTGCAGAGAGATTTATCTAGCAATAACTTAACCTTTATAACCCCATGATCACCGCACATGAATATGGTAAAACTTGACATAAAGTAACAGTCATTTCTTACGATGTCTGTTTTTTGTTTCTGGTAAATTTTTTTTTTTTACAAACTGGCACAACTGAGGTTCCTGAGCATACCTTGTAAATAATTTCCATACTAATACTGCTGAATCAATATTATTCCAGTCTGATTCTGGTAAATTTAAGTTCCTAGCTACTACTATTTTTTCATCCTGTGTTTCATGCAAGAAATATATGAATTCCTTCAGGTCACCCATATCCATGTTATGTCTCCATAGTTTGTCATTTCTTCATTTAAAGAGACAAAAAAATAAAATAAAATAAGATCCACTCCCTAGCCTTCTGATCCTCAAAAAAAAAAAAAAAGGTCCATAATCCAAAGCCTAAAATAAGGATACATTTTGAATATTGTTCTTACAAACTCAGAAAGTTACTACAATAGCAGGATTTGTCCAAAAATATATCAAGAACATGCCATTTCCATCACAAAAAGTTTTATTAAAATAAACAGTAAATTCCAATGCAAAGTTTTCTAGGCGAACTCTTTATTGATGCTTCAATGATATTAACTCTATGAAAGATTACTTAAATACAAGTAATATCAATTAAACTCAATCAGCTAGCTAATGAAATATCAGATATAATTAGTACATCTAAAACTCTTATAAAACACACATATATATATATATATATATATATATATATATATATATATACTATAAGAGTTTTTGCAAGTTTTTTATAAGCAACTTTTATGCACTTTAATTTTGGGCTGTGTGTATGAGTTATTGTATATTTTAAACTATTAAACAATGTCTCAAAAGCTTTGCATTGGATTTTACTGTTTGTTTTAATAAAACTTTTTGTGGTGGATGCGTTGTGTTCCTGATATATTTTTAGACAATATTGGCTTGTTATCCTCAGCTGGAACAAAACAAAAGTTTTTATTTTAATTTTAAACAGTACTACAGTTTATACTAGGTACAGAGAGCTACAGTGCTCAGGCTTTACTAAAAAATAAAACAAAAAAAACTTTTTTCTTTTAAAGTGTAACAAATATAGCAAGCAGTTAGCTATAGTTTAGACCACACAGGAAGTACCATAGGGCTCAGGGCTTTCATTAAAAATATTTATTTCTTTTAAACTGTAGCAAGCAGTTACTACTGTTTAGACCACACAGTGAGCAGTGCTCAGCAGTGACTGCATGTGCAATACCAGCATGCAAAAGCCAATTGCTCCCCTTTTCACTCAGGGAAGTTGCCTTCTTATCCCTGCACTAGCTTTGCTAAAGACTTTGGTGGTCTGTACACTGCAATAAGTGTTCAAGAGTTGTCTTTACACAATTTACAGTATTAGTGTTATCATTAAACATGTAATAATCGCAGGTCTCATAACAATCTTTAATCCCTATCACAACACCTCTACCTGATATTTTTTTTAGAATCTCTGTTACAGCAAAGTATTTATACAATGATAGAACTGATTTCCAGTCATTATTCTTTTCACGAATGATAATAACATCAATCTTGTGGAAATATATCAAATTTTCCAATAATAAAATATTACTAATGCTCCTAGTATTAACAATCAGCATAGCAGCATCAAATGTTGCTATCTGTGAACTGCTAAATTCTGACCTGGCAAAAATCCTGTCTTGCGTTTAAATATTGCAATAGATCTGATGCAAAAATTCTCTTTTCTTAACAGGTGCCATGTCTAAATATATGTGTGCCTAAAATTAGGCTTGGATGCTTTGCACATTTCCATTTTTTTAAATGGGTCATTTTTTGAGTAGCTATTTACCCAAAAAATCTTTTTATTCACACAGACCTGACTGTCTTTTCTATATGTAATTTGTGAAAGATACTTCCTAACACCTCTACAACCTATGCTGTCTAAATGGGCTGTAAGTTCCCTACTAACAGCAAGAGAGTCTTGAAAGATGAGATAATTTGTACTAGTATGAATAAAAACAGCTCCATACTTCTTACATTAAAGCATTTTAAGACCCTACTCACATCATATATTTTTGCTCTTGGCAAGCAAAATACTGTTCATTATCCTGACTTAAAATGTAGGTAGCAGTACTTGTCTACCTCCTCTCCTGGAAAATGATATTTTCTGTAGATTGAATGTTTTCTGATTGAATAATGTTCTCATTCCCTGCAATCTATGTTATGTAACAAAGCAGTCTTTTGTTCCGTGTATGTTCTCTTTGCATTGAAGACATGAATCAGTTTATTTTTCTTCTTAGATGCTTGTTGTGAACTTCTTCCTTTTTTGATTTTTTATTTCTTCTACATGCGCTGAGTCCTCATATTGCTGAATACATGTTGTAACATCCCTCCTTTAGGCTAGTAATCAAGGAGCCTGAATCCTCATGACTGACACCAATAAGTGACACTCACTTGGAACAAAAATAGAAACACACAGTATTTCCAGATGCAGTTGTCTGCACCAAGCACAATTTCCCTTAAGAGCACACAGGGAATACACTCAGTCCAGGATCTGTTTCTCTGTTTCTCTCTCTCTCTCTCTCTCTCTCCAGGCCCCCAATAAGACTCCCCACTAGCACTGCTATAGAGCTGAGTCTTCAGACGAGTGTCCCAGGCCAAGTCCTCCACAACCCTGTCTGTGAAACCAGTGCTCTGTGTCCCTGCTCCAAGTAGCTGAAACACACACTCTTTGACATTTCACACACACACACACACACACACACACACACACACACACACACACACACACACACACACACACACACACTTAGGAAAGGCTGGCACAGATTTATGCCCCTCTGCTCAGACTATGAGGTAGATACTGCCACCAGGACACTCAATACATTCATAGGTTCATAGATGTTTACTAGATGTTTACTAGGCTAACAACCACATGGGCCTTTTTAAGCCTAGCCATGCATCCCAAATCTCTGACAAGTTCTGATACCCTTGATAAGTGTAAGCAGGGGCTTGGGAGATTAAACATTTACAAGCTATGGCCTGGAAGATGAACCATTTACCCAAAGCCAGATACAGTAAGGGTTTTACCAGGGTATCCATTTATACTGAGTAAATTTAATACTAATACAAATGGAAGTGTTTGAGCAATGCAGCAAGGTTTCCAAGAGTGGCCACAGTGTCACCAAATAAATATAAGTACTCTCAAAGGTTAAAACATTCTATAAAAGACCAGCCACAATGAAAAGGTTATTTATATATATATATATATATATATATATATATATATATATAAAATAATAAATAATAAAATAACATAAAATTACTAAATATCTATTTACAATAAACACCAGAGTTTCACTCACAGGAAATATTAAAATAACTCAGATGGATAGATTCACACAGATACAGAAAAACAGTACTTAACTAATTCCACTATATTTCCTGACTGATCTAAAGAATTACTATTCTCTGGTTACTTACTAAAGCATGACAAGATTAAGTAGGTGAGGAGTCCTTGTCAAGTTTCAAAAACAGACTTCTGTCTTATCTAGTACTAAAATATCATTTTAATGCTGGATTATAGAATGACATCACATACATCTGGTCATCTGACTTCTGGTTCCCATACTACCCCTTTTTACTTGAAACTGAACCAGAATCACGCACAAAAGTGTTACCATACACAAAGACAGACCTTTGCTAAGATGTGTTATAGCATCTGGAAGCCATAAAACTATTTCAACACTTCCACCCTTCCAGGGTAGCAATTAGTTCACTGCTAAGGACAATACAGCAGGATTCCTAGTACTTGTTTCACAGACATTTTGTCTCTGCCTGCAATCAGAACTGTAAGATATAATCTTTATTCCCTTCCAAGTAATTTAATTTTAGACTATTTTTCAAGATTAGCTGGACTGAGATTGACCTTTTCTCTTCCAGTATCCTCTGTTACAATATATTAATTCCAACAGCTACAATACAGTTTAACATACAGGCATGCTTTTTTTCAGTCTAGTAAGACCCACTTTTGACACATTTTTAACACAAACAACTTTACAAATACATTTTCAACATAAGCACATGTAGAAATATACAAATGACATATAATTCTTTACAAAAATCCAGTTAGCTACGCTGGCATATGTTACACATCTACTGCCGTACTTCTTCTGGGATAGCTGACAATACCTCCCATCATCACACTTGTATCCTGAATTTCAAAGTTGTCATCGGTAGCATGTTTAATAGGGGTTGAGTGATCTTTAGGGCACTTCTTTTCCTAAATGTGCTCTATTTGCACTTTACCTAACATTATTTGTTTCAATAGCCCAGTCATTAATATGTAATGATGGTTTTCCAAGCTGTGCTAGTTGCACAGGTGCAATCACAAATAGTAAGTCTAGATTTACTACAGCAAAAAGTAAACAATTAATTCAAGTTTTGACATGAGGAACAAAAATCAACAATGTTAACAGGTCTTATCTACACACACACACACACACACACACACACACACACACACACACACACACACACACACACACACACACACACACACACACACGCGCGTGTGTGTGTGTGTGTGTGTGTGTGTGTGTAAATCATTTAGTACACTGTGCAATATACCAGAATACTTCTGCTTTAGCAAATCATTAATGGCATGCTAAAAAATGTTAAAAGAAAAGAATAATCAAAACCATTTACTACAGAATACAAAGAAATTAAAGCAGTTACTAATTTAAGTCAACTTGAATGAGGAAATCAGACAAACAATATGCAACTAAATATTAAATTAAGTATACTGAACTAACCTTGTAATTCATAAAATCATCACTTTGACCCACTGTACCAGTTGTGCCAGTCACAACAAAATGCTGGATGTCTTTACCTAATGCACTCAATCACTCCTCATTATAATAGTAAAAATCAAAGGGAAAAATAAAATATAAATCAAAATAAATCTTCTTTTACTTAGCATTTGCACAATAAATCACAAATCAACACTGGATTGTTTCAGATAAGCTTTGGATTATCCTGTCTACTGTCCGTGTGAATTTATAGCTGGCTATGTTCCTTGAGATGGCTATAATATATCCCTTTCTAACAAAATACAGTGAAAAACAGAAATAAAAAAATATAAATCAAAATAAATCTTCCTGTCTACATGCTATTCTTTTCTTCCCACAAAGTCAAAATCAGAATTAAAAAATATAAATCAAAATAAATATTCTCTTACCAAGCAGTTGCATGCTAAAATTACAGACCAATAATGTATTGTTTCAGATAAGCTCTGGATTTGGATCTGGATATGGTCATGTCAGAAGCAATGTGAACAATGGCAGTTCTTTTACTGCACAGGAACCTGACATGTGAGTATCATCCACAGGAAGTACTGTCATCATCTTGGAAAGCTTTATGTTCTCCATATTCAGCACCAGTACTCATCATAGTGTCATTGCTTCCCCTACCCCATGTGTAGGGGGATCAACACCCAACACTGATCCAAGCAGTGGCATTGAATCCTAGGTTTGTGTCTCAAGGTAATCTCTACTGGCATCATCATTAGACACCAAGGTACTGCCAACATCAGCTATTAATTTAAATCTATTTATTTATTAAATGTTTGTTAACTGGGTAAGTGGACCCTTATCAGCCACAGCCAGGGCCAGAGCAGCCACAGCAAAATACATACACCAAAAATATAACAATAAATGATAAAATACATTGTAGAAATAGGGGTAATGCAAAAAACATACATTTGCAAAATACATTAAACAGAGAAGGAAAATTTAAGTCTAAAACTTAATACTTAGCGTAAAAGTCATATGCTAATAAAAGTCCAAAATGAAATGCAGAGTGAAATAATCAGGAGTTTGTTTATGATAGCATACACATGAAATAAGCACACTACAACATGGATTATTATAAGGTTAATAATAAAATAATCTATTTCTGTGACCAGCTTCTAGAACCTCAGAAACAGTGTGCTTGCTGGTGCTACCTGTGGATACAGAACATGCATCTCACAATACTATATGCCTCTAGGGTGCCCATGTGTAATGCAGGGCAAGGATGTGCATGCAGTATAGTGGATTTACCTGTCTTATCTTCAGTTCCTGATGCACATTGTTAAATCCCTGAAGTGCATATGAACATAAATATACTTTGTGGCCAACTGCAGTACCCCATGCATAGTATGTGTAAGAACAGTATATCCAAAGCCATGACTAGGTTAGTTGGCACCCAAACAGTTGAGGACCAAAAAAAAACAAAGCTTAAGGACACAGTAAAAATGGTTATCTGAGGTTGCCAACTGCAACATCCACAATAAAATAAAAAACAACAATGAAAGGCAGTTATTTAAGCAGCTGCAAAATTAGCCGTGGTTATGTAAATGAGTGCTAGTACTGCAGTGGAGTCCAACCAGCAACTTTTCTGTGATGTCCCTAATATCTTGCTCTCAGGTCATCTACTCCCTTTGTCTGTCACTAGCTATGGTACTGAGAAGAAGCAAAAATATAGAAGGTTGTACTAACCTGCTACATCACCCACAGAAAGGGAGGGAGGGGGACTGGACCAACCTGGCTTCAACAGCTAGGCCTCCACTAGGGACCAGGTGGAGTGCATCCTGAGAAGGACACCAGATACTGCTCTACTTCCATTTTTTAGGATGAGACTGCCCCGTCTTATTCTTTGTCCACAAACACAGTCCCAGAGATTTGTCTTACCTCATCGCATGACACATGTGTCCTGCAGCAGTCTGACACACATGATCTCTCAACTGGTTGCTTTGCACTGCCTAAAACCAATAATCTTATGCCATTTATGCCACTTATGCCATTTGCCTTAGATACTATATCCCACTCCCTTCTACTCTCCAAACTCAACAATCTAGGTGTCGCATCCCCAACCCTAAACTGGTTCTCAAACTATCCCTCTGGTAGATATCAATCAACAAAATGGCAGCAATCCTGTTCTCCCTTCCTCAACATCACCACAGATGTACCCCAAGGATCCATACTGGGCCCCTTCTATTCAATATATTTATCAATAACTTTCATAACTGCAGAACCTTCAAACCAGAACAGCTCACAGCACCAAATCAGGTGAGACAAGGAAAAGTTGCAAATGAATGGCAAACTTCATTTGATAACGGTTATGTGCTTTCTTCTCCTTCAAGAGACTTCATCAGAACAAATTTCATTATAAACCCAACCCTTAAATACCCTTACCTAATGATGTCACATGAATTACACAATTACACCTTAAAAACACACTACATAATTTGTGTGAGTAAATGAATATAATGTATAAATAAATAAATGTATAAATAAGTAGATAAATAAATAAAACTCTCTCATATTATATACATACAAATATTTGACTGACATTATAAAACATTTAAAACATTTAAAAAACATCTTATATTTAATTATGCCCTATAAGAAGCTCCAGACCATCTAGCCCATTATATGTTTTAGTTTTAAAATGCATGCAATGTTAACTGCCTCATTTAGTCCAGGAAATTGGGTAGCATCCAACCTTAACTGCCATCTCAATTCACTGGCATCCAAGTGTAAATCTACTATTTTACCCCGAGGGTCCCTTACTATATATGATCAATAGCCAAAATCTTAAATGAGTGTGTCCCATTGTCTTTAATATGTCTAAATAAAGCGTTGGTAATTTTTCTTTTCTTTATTTCATAAAAATGTTCACTGATACGTGTCTTAAATGTTCTGGAGGTCTTTCCTACATAAAATGCCAGACATTTTTGACATTTAGCTAAATAAACCACATTAACACTACTACAATTATAGTGTCCTTTTATGGAAATATAATTGTTTTTATTCAGTTTGAACTGCTCTCCTGTTTCCAAAATGTGGCAACAATAATTGCACTTTCCACATTTCATATTACCTTTAGCTCTATTTGAAAGGCCATATGCATTTTCATTATTATGCTCAAACATGTTTTTAAGGGACCTATCCTTCCTAAATACAATACTGGGGGGACACTTTCCAACTTTGGTCCCTACATTCAGGTCAAAACCCAGGATTTCCCAGTTGTTAACAATCACCTGGGTTATACCTGCAGAATCCAGGTTAAAAGTAGTTATAAACCTGAATCCCACTTCATTTTCCCTAAATCTATGATTAACAACCTATTCACTTTGTGGCCTGTGAGGTCCACCCAAAATTGGTATATAAATGCTTTTATACCTTTTACCTATCACTTCCTTGGATAATTCTTCCAACAAATCCAGGGGATAGCCCCTTTTAACAAACATGTTGACTATAAAGCTAAGTTCATCATGAAAATGCTCATCATGACTAACCATCCTGGCAGCCCTACCAATTGGCCTTTAATTATTGCTCTTTTTTGATGTAAAGGATGCCAACTTTCAAATTCTAAATAGAAATTTGAAAAGTTGGCTTTCTATATATCTTAGAATATAGGAGACCATTAACCCTATCAACATTCAGCCCTACATCTAAATATGTCATTTGTTCTTCACTAAAACAGTACGTGAATTTTAAGAACTCCACTGTGTTGTTAATAAAACAAAAAAATTCATCCAATTCTTGTTGACTACCCCTCCACAACAAAAAAAAAATCATCCAGAAATCTGGTATAATGTAAACTTTTTGACCAAAAACTACTTTTCATTAAAAATTCCTGTTCCCAATATGACATTACAAAACAGTTTAAATATGTAATTGTATTATGGCAATATGTAATTGTATAAGTAATTGCCATTACAAAATTTGCAAATATGGGAGCACAGGCAGCCCCCATGGCTATCCCAGTGGCTTGTTTAAAATATTGCCCTTCAAAATGTATATAATTGTTATTTAAAACCAATTAAATCAGGGCAGTAATCTTATTAATGGTGTCCTGGTCATACATTCTAGTTTTTGCTAACTGAACTTCCAACCATGTTATACCTTCAAAATGGGGTATAATACTAAACAAATTAACAACATCCACAGTCACTATAATCAACCCAGGCTGCCATTTTATTTCATTCAATTTCTTTAAGAATTGCCACGAATCCTTAGTGATATATTCAAATATTTGTAAGCCTTTCTGTAAGCAATGATCAATATATTTGCTCATGTAGCAAGTTTTTGATCTGTTACCATCCACAATAGGCCTAAATTTTAAATTTGTAAGGCCCTTGTGGATTTTCGGTATTCCAAAAATATTCGGAATCATAGAATAGTCATGTTTTATATAATTGTAATCATCAAGGCTAATTTGACCTTGGAGCAACATATCATCCAACGCTAAGTCTATCTTTCTATAAGCAATGTGGATCTCATTTAAGGAGCTTTCCTCATATGTATTATCCATAAGCAAAACATTCATTTTGTTTAAATATTCTACCCTATTCATTAAAACTACTCCACTCCATTTATCGGGTTTCATTATACGCACTGTTTTGTCCTTAACAAAATCATTTAATAAAGCTAATTCACCACTGTTTAAGTTACAGTAATTCTCTCCATGAGACTGTTTAAAGTGCTGCCTTATTTGTTTCTCACACATTCTTTCATAAACCCAAATGAAATTATTCAAAAGGGGATTAAAAATACTTGGTTTTCTTAATAAAATAGTTTTGTTAGCATTTTCATTCACATTTAATTCATTACCCACTTTGCCAAGTCTCTTGAAGGAGAAGAAAACGCTTAACCATTATCAAATGAAGTTTGGCATTCATTTGCAACTTTTCCTTGTCTCACCTGATTTGGTGCTGTGAGCTGTTGTGGTTTGAAGGTTCTGAAGTTTTTAATTTGTGGTGGTGTTAGTCTGACTACGACCCAATGGATTCCACGGCTACCAATGGTGAGGTATTGGATTTACTGCAGAAAATCAACCAGCAGTTGGCAAAGCATACTGAGCAAATACAGAATTTAATGGAGAAAAATGTACCACCAATGGGGGCAAATATATTCGGAAGTCTGGGGCTCCCTTTAACCCAGCCCACCCAGACAGACCAAGGAATTTTGGAAGAAGGTGACAACTGAGAGGTTAGAGTGGAAGGTTCCCCACAAGGAAATGGAAAAATGGCAAGTACAAACCCCAGCCAGAATGGGGAAGTCAATGATACTTGGAAAAATAATTGTTTTAACTTTAAAATAGGTGTGGATTGTTCTATTTTAGATTCTAGGCAGACTGTTTCATTAGCCGGGAAGTTAAAAACCTTTGAAAATGATTTGTTGGCATATATAAAAAACTACAAATGGAAAACTCT
The DNA here is from genome assembly GCF_019279795.1 of Protopterus annectens. Classification (NCBI taxonomy): domain Eukaryota; kingdom Metazoa; phylum Chordata; order Ceratodontiformes; family Protopteridae; genus Protopterus; species Protopterus annectens. The sequence continues at coordinate 1,900,636,267 of NC_056725.1, forward strand.
TATTTGGAAAGAAATATAGAATTGGGACATGTACCCTGGGGCCTGCGCTTGTGGAGATATCCCAATGGGGCTGATAAAAAATGAAGATTTCCTTAATGACTTACATTCCCTGTTTGATCGGACTGGTCTAGACATGATGCATTTAATGATAAAATACCATAACCAGGCTTTGGCAATCTGTTGTGGCAACCTGGATTTGCTAAACAAAGCTATATTGGCTGATTGTGAGTATAACAAATTTCGAGGTAGCTACTTTGAAGTCAACAAAAGTGTGGAAAATGTCTGCAGTACAATATTTTTACGAAAGCAAAATAAACTTAAAAGGGATATTCAGGAATATGCCCTTAATAAGGTTTATCCATTTTCATTGGGTAATCAAATGAGGGACAATAGTGGTGAAGCCAATCAGGAGCGAGATGTTGACGTGCCGGTGACAACGAACCAGAGATTACAAAAGCAACGGCGCTTGGGGTCTGTTAACCAAGCCGATTATTCTGAGGGGATAAGGCATTCGGAAAGGCTTCGGGGGAAGAATCAGTATTCCCAGTTTGTCAATGCCAGGTCTGATGACTATTCGAGGCAAGGGGCAAGGCCTAAAAAGAGTAGGAATTGACTTTGGTGGTTTCCTGGTCATAAAGTGAACAGAAAACACAATGGTAAAGTAAATACTTTTCGTAGAACCTTGGTTAACAATAATGTAATAAGTTTTATTGTTGACCATGGGAACGAGAATTGTAAAATGGGCGTTGTGTATCCTAATATTTTAAACAATTTGAGTACTGAAGCAGTGACTGACAAAGCACCTTTTAGCACTAATGAAAAAGTTGAAAGCGCAAGTTTTAATTTCAACTTAACTTCAGATACATTGCAAGAACAATGTGTGAGCAATTTGCAATGTTTGACACCTGAAACTAATGAAAATGCCGAAAGAAATTTAGACTGTATTATTGACATGATGAATGAAAACATGGTTAGTGCATATAATGATAGTTTAATTCAATTCATGGAATCAAATGCTGTTGATATGGGGAATGTGCGAACAAATTACTATGATGGTTTATTCGGTTCATCAAATGTCAATACTACGAGCATTGAAAATATGGACAGTTGCTTGCAAACTAGTGTTTCATTGGAAGGCGAAAAGGATGATAATTTTGAGTGTGTTGAGCACTTAAATAATGATAGAATTATATGCCCATTTGCAGGTCAAAATGTTAACACAGTTATTACACCATTATATGAAGGTTTGGTTGCTTTTCCTGGGGCAGTAATGGTTGATGGTATTAATTTAAATGTGGAAGATGTGACTGATTCAAATGTTTTAGTGGATGAACTTAACCCCTTAAGGAATTCTAATGATAAAACTGATGGCGCCTTATCAAATGAAAATGATGAAAGTTGTGATATTTTTGTATTAGGTGAAATGTGTAAAATAGTTAACAATAGCAATAATGATTTTAAAATTTACAACTATTCCACCAAAGTGGTACAAACAGCACATGCTGATTTTTTTGGCAAAGGGATTCACCTTTGTGCCTGCAAGGAGGGGAAATATTGTAAATGCTTTAATTAGTTTAAAATGTTTTAAATGTAAATTGAACCTTAAAGTATGGTTTGGCAAAGGGAGTAATGAATTAAATGTGAATGAAAATGCTAATGAAATTGTTTTATTAAGAAAACCAAGTATTTTTAAGGGTCTATATTATAACATCGAATTTTATAAAGTTCGAATGTTATAATATCAAACCAGTTTTGTTGAACGCTGATAACAGCAAAAGTGCAGGATACCGAATTCTTTCCCAGGGCAAGAATTTGGTGAGCCGTTGCTGTGGCTTCGCTGTTTTCAGTGTTCAATATGTTGGAGCATTACGGGTCGGGTTCAGGTAAGTGTGCGATTGTGTATAGGTTAGGGTTAGGGGGTGGGTTAGGTGAGTTAGGGTTAGGGAGTGGGTCAGGTAAGTGTGCGGTTGTGTGTAGGTTAGGGTTAGGGGGCAGGTTAGGTGAGTTAAGGTTAGGGCGCGGGTGAGGTGAGTGTGCAATAGTGACGGACCTTAGGGTTAGGTTTGGGTTAAGGTAAGTGGATAGCTAGTAGTGTATGTAAAGTTTAGTTTAGGTTTAGGTGTAGGATTTTAAGTGTATGTGTCTGGATTGCTGTTTTTTGTGTGTGTTTGTGTTGTGTGTATGTTTCTTGGAATAGTGATTTTTTTTCCCTGGGAAAAAATCGCTATTCTGACTGTTTGATGTTTGCGGATTTCGGTGTTTAGGGTTCGATATTATAACATTCGATCTTTGTCGATTTCGATGTTATAATATAGACCCTATTTTTAATCCCCCTTTGAATAATTCCATTCGGGTTTATTTAAGAATGTGTGAGAAACAAATAAGGCAGCACTTTAAACAGTCCCATGGAGAGAATTATTGTAACTTAAACAGTGGTGAATTAGCTTTATTAAATGATTTTGTTAAGGACAAAACAGTGCGTATAATGAAACCTGATAAAGGGAGTAGAGTAATTTTAATGATTACGGTAGAATATTTAAACAAAATGAATGTATTGCTTATGGATAGTACATATGAGGAAAGCTCCTTAAATGAGATCCACATTGCTTATAGAAAGATAGACCTAGGGTTGGATGATATGTTGTTCCAAGGTCAAATTAGCCTTGATGATTACAGTTATATAAAAAATGACCATCCTATGATTCAGAATATTTTCGGAATACCAAAAATCCACAAGGGCCTTACAAATTTAAAATTTAGGCCTATTGTGGATGGTAACAGATCAAAAACTTGCTACATGAGCAAATATATTGATCTTTGCTTACAGAAAGGCTTACAAACATTTGAATATATCACTAAGGATTCATGGCAATTCTTAAAGAAATTGAATGAAATAAAATGGGAGCCTGGGTTGATTATGGTGACTGTGGATGTTGTTAATTTGTTTAGTATTATACCGCAGGTATAACATGGTTGGAAGTTCAGTTAGCAAAAACTAGAATGTATGACCAGGACACCATTAATAAGATTACTGTCCTGATTGAATTGGTTTTAAATAACAATTATATACATTTTGAAGGGCAATATTTTAAACAAGTCACTGGCGTAGCCATGGGGGCTGCCTGTGCTTCCATATTTGCAAATTTTGTAATGTCATACTGGGAACAGGAATTTTTAATGAAAAGTAGTTTTTGGTCAAACATTTTACATTATACCAGATTTCTGGATGATCTTTTTTTGTTGTGGAGGGGTAGTCAACAAGAATTGGATGATTTTTTTTGTTTTATTAACAACACAGCGGAGTTCTTCAAATTCACCTACTGTTTTAGTGAAGAACAAATGACATATTTAGATGTAGAGCTGAATGTTGATAGGGTTAATGGTCTCCTATATTCTAAGATATATAGAAAGCCAAATTTTCAAATTCCTATTTAGAATTTGAAAGTTGGCATCCTTTACATTAAAAAAGAGCAATAATTAAAGGCCAATTGGTAGGGCTGCCAGGATGGTTAGTCATGATGAGCATTTTCATAATGAACTTAGATTTATAGTCAACATGTTTGTTAAAAGGGGCTATCCCCTGGATTTGTTGGAAGAATTATCCAAGGAAGCGATAGGTAAAAGGTATAAAAGCATTTATATACCAATTTTGGGAGGGCCTCACAGGCCACAAAGTGAATAGGTTGTTAATCATAGATTTAGGGAGAATGAAGTGGCATTCAGGTTTATAACTACTTTTAACCTGGATTCTGCAGGTATAACCCAGGTGATTGTTAACAACTGGGAAATCCTGGGTTTTGACCTGAATGTAGGGACCAAAGTTGGAAAGTGTCCCCCCAGTATTGTATTTAGGAAGGATAAGTCCCTTAAAAACATGTTTGAGCATAATAATGAAAATGCATATGGCCTTTCAAATAGAGCTAAAGGTAATACGAAATGTGGAAAGTGCAATTATTGTTGCCACATTTTGGAAACAGGAGAGCAGTTCAAATTGAATAAAATCAATTCTATTCCCATAAAAGGACACTATAATTGTAGTAGTGTTAATGTGGATTATTTAGCTAAATGTCAAAAATGTCTGGCATTTTATGTAGGAAAGACCTCCAGAACATTTAAGACACGTATCAGTGAACATTTTTATGATATAAAGAAAAGAAAAATTACCAACGCTTTATTTAGACATATTAAAGACAATGGGACACACTCATTTATGTTTTTGGCTATTGATCATATAGTAAAGGACCCTCAGGGTAAAATAGTAGATTTACACTTGGATGACAGTTAAGGTTGGATGCTACCCATTTTCCTGGACTAAATGAGGCAGTTAACATTGCATGCATTTTAAAACTAAAACATATAATGGGCTAGATGGTCTGGAGCTTCTTATAGGGCATAATTAAATATGATATGTTTTTAAATGTTTTAAATGTTTTATAATGTCAGTCAAATATTTGTATGTATATAATATGAGTGAGTTTTATTTATTTATCTACTTATTTATACATTCTATTCATTTACTCACACAAATTATGTAATGTGTTTTTAAGGTGTAATTATGTAATTCATGTGACATCATTAAGTAAGGGTATTTAAGGGTTGGGTTTATAATGAAATTTGTTCTGATGAAGTCTCTTGAAGGAGAAGAAAGTGCTTAACCGTTATCACATGAAGTTTGGCTTTCATTTGCAACTTTTCCTTGTCTCACCTGATTTTGTGCTGTGAGCTGTTGTGGTTTGAAACTTCCATAACTCCCTTACTCATGGCACTGTGATCCAATATGCAGATGATTCTACAATCATCTGCACTGCCAAATCCCCTTCTGAGTTCCAACTGCTAACCCAATATGCCTTTACATCCATTGAAAGCTGGATGCCAAATAATCACCTTGCTCTCAACCCCAACAGGACTAAACTGATTCTATTCACTCCCCAAAAAACTACCCCCTCAATAGGACTGAATTCTCTATCCACTCCTAGAATAATACTACCATTGAAGTTGCCCTTAGCACCAAACTGTTAGGAGTCACTATTGAAAAAAACCTAACATTTGATGTCCACATTCTCAATAACATCAATAAAACATATCAGAAACTGGGCACCCTTTACAGACACAGATACTACCTTAACCCCACTGCAAAAAAGGATCTAGCCTCAGCCCTTCTACTTCCATCCCTGCTGTATAGTGCCCCTATCCTCATAAATATCCAGTCATCTCTTTGGACTCATATTACAATAAGGTCACCAGATTCGCAACAAATGCAAGATTCTCAGCATACCACTGTTGCTCTCTACAGCAACTAAACTGGCTAGAATTACTGCTCTAGCTCAACTACTTACACTTAACTACTGCACACAAAATCATATACAAACCCACAACATGCCACTCTCTTTCCTCCTTGTTGTCCTTGTACCAACCAAACAGGCCTCTCAGATCAGAAAATAAAACATTGATCAAAGAAGACAAACCCCAACTCTCAGCCGGTCAAATGCTCTATTCCTTTACTGTTTCCAAACTTTGGAACACCCTCCCATCTACAGTCACAGCCATCAGTTACCCTGCTCTCTTTAAAAGGTCTCTTAGATAGCATCTCTCCTCTGGCTGGCTATGCCCATGCCAAAAATAACTCTCTTTAAAAACTGCTTCTCCTACTCTACCCCTCACTGCTACTCCCACTCTACCCCTCACTGCTACTCCCACTCTACCCCTCACTGCTACTCCCACTCTACCCCTCACTGCTACTCCCACTCTACCCCACCTCTTTCTAGCCAGCTGGTGCTTCATCTACCTTGCCTATGTACCATACCCTATCCTTACACACATCCTTTCTCTCTATCCCTCTACATTACTACCACTGTTGCACCTGTCCTCCCTGTCATCTCTGCTATGAACCATTCCACGCATATCCAAGCTGCTTACTGCTTCACACCTATTAACTCTGATATGTACTTTTATACCATATTTATTTTAAACCCATGCCCATGATTGTTACTATACTGCCTTCTAGGTCTTTATGTAACTGTAGTTGTATTTATGTATTTTTATTGTATGTGCATCACCTTTAATTTGTATGTGGAGCTTTTCTCCCCGGGCCTCCTCTGAAAATGGGCTCACCTAGGCCCAGTGGACCTTCCTGGTAAACAAATGCAATAAATAAATACATTTTGTCTGAGAATTTGCATTCTTTTTTTTTTTGGAGAACTAAAAGAATCCTGATTATGATGTCTTCCTCTGAATATGCTACAGCCTGTATAAACATACAGAATGTAGCAATATATTCTTCCTGTGACTGCGAAGGGCATGTGTCCTGGAAGTGTGAATGTACCTGCATCACACAGACACAGATACACTGTATAAAGCTTTTGCAAATCTGGTATGTTGCATATCACTATGGCCTCACACAGGAATGACTGGGGAAGGTACACTCACCTGCACAGGTAGGCATATCTGCCTGCATATATATGCCCACCACTAGATACACAACCCAAAGAACACTAGCAACTTATGTCCTATATGCTTAGTATTAAATGCATTCACACATAGCATATGTTCTCTGAGTCAGGACATATATATATATATATATATATATATATATATATATATATATATATATATATCTTATATATATATATATATATATATAGAGAGAGAGAGAGAGAGAATATATATATATATATATATATATATATATATAGAGAGAGAGAGAGAGAGAGAGAGTGCAGTTATGACAGTTACATCCAATTATATCATCAAGGTTAGCAGTGAACTATCACTAGTGAACAGGTCCTAAATCTACTCTCATAGACAAAGAAAACCACATTGATGAGCCAGAATAATATCCAAGGATACCTGCTAAATAGCATGAAACACAACCTATCAGGACCACTGGAGTCAGTACTTAACTATAGCTTCTAGTCAGGTTTCGTGCCATGTGAATGGAGAACTACAACAGTCATCCCTCTGCATGGACTTTCTACAGACTCCAGAAACTACAGACTCATTAGTTTGACTAGTCTCATAAACAAAGCCATGGAAAGAATTATTATGGACATGATTATGACACTGGAAACTTCCAGGCACTGGATACAACCCAATTCAGTTTTGTCAAGGGAAGATCATGCCTACTCAGTCTGGTAGACTTCTTCGAGAAAGCTACTGGGGCAATAGACAAGGGCAAAAGGGTGCATACTTACAACCTTGACCTGGCCAATGTATTTGATACAATACTGCATTGTAAACAAACTCATGGAATTAGGCATAACCCCCTATTTTACAAGCTTGATTACCAACTGGCACTCAGAAAGACCCAAAAAGTTAGGTTAGGGTAGTCCCCCTCCATAAGAAGTGCAGTCAATAGCAAAGTCCTTCAGGACTCAGTGCTAGGTTCACTCCTTTTTGACATCTACTTCTTTGAAGTCAAGGCTAAGGGTCTGTGGCTTACCAAGTTTGCAGATGATTGCAAACTGGGAGCAGTCACTGAATCTCCCCAAGACACTAATTTCCTCCAAGATAGACTAATACAGAAAAATAACTAGTGCCATAGACACAGTTTAAAACTCAATGCAAGAAATGCATAATAGTACCTTCTGGGAAATAGGCTATCCCAGGAAACTTCCTTATTGATAACACATCCCTAAGAGAAGACCCAGTAGTCAGGGATTTGGGAAGTATATAGACAGTAACTTCACTTTTGACCTATATGTGATTAAAGGTAGTTAGGAAATCATTCTATGGTGCTCAACTTTTAAGAAAGGGTATGGTAGCTAGGTCCAAGGAAGTCATCCTTCTACTGTTTTCAGCCCTCATTGGACCCACCCATCACTGAGTACAATGCCCTCTTCAATATGTACCTAACCAGGCACTTGCAACAACTGGAATGTCCACAGAGCTTCCTCACAAAAAGAATAAAGGGTGTTAACAACATGTCCTACATGAATCACCTCAAAGTGCTATCCCTATATCCTACAGACTGTTGAGGAGTGATCTATGTCTGGCATATAATGCATCTGAGGATCCCAGTCTGAGGGACCTCTTGTGTATCTGCAAAACAAATAGCATCAGAGCTTCCCGATCCAAGGAATTAAACCTTGCTTGCGACATAAATAGGACATATTGTAGGGACAGGTATGTGTCTCACAGAATACCTTCTACAGAGCAGGCTTTCCCTGAACCTTTTCAAGCATAACCTGGACCAGTGAATGGGAAATCAGTAATCCACCTATGTCTGTCACCTATGTCTCTAATGGAGAGAGACAACTTGTAAATGTTTGATTATGCTTGCCTTAGCTTACACGTACCTCTAAAAATAACCTCTAGGGCACCAAACTTGTCAAATACATTTGGGATACGTGGCTAGGCTTAAAAAAGACCCTTGTGGTCATTAGACTAGTATATAGCTATGAATCTAGAAACCTATGAACATGGAACTGCTAAGGTTATGTTTGGAATCTTGGTCACTTCAATATACCTTGTAAGTTATCTGTCAGGATTTCTGCCTGTTGCAACTATTGCTTGAGGTAAATGGTAAGCTGCTTGTCCTGCCAGTGCTCCCTCAGCTGCAAGTGCCCAGATCACTGTTGTACTATACAGATAAACCTTGAAAAAATGGCAAGTGTTGCTTCAGCCATCTGACTTAATCATCATTATAAAATGAAGTATATACTCCTTTCCAGATATTTCCACAGAACTCTTACCGGTGTGAAACTACACTTATTTAACAACACCACTTCATCTAGCATGTTCTCTCTATAATTATGATAAAAATGGTGACCCAGTCACCAACTATACAAGTCTATACTTTGTTGTGTATTACATAGTCAGCCATTTTTAGCCTGAATATCTTTGAATTGCTTGATCATACTGCTGCACACCATGATATTTCCACCAGCACATTCATGAATAATGTGATAACGGCACATTAGCTTTTGATGTGCAGGCCAATAGTACAATAGTACATTGTGGACAGCCTTGTATGCATCTTCTCACAGTTCACAATAGCAATGTACTGAGATGTGCCTATAGTAGTACAATAAGCTATTTCACAGATTCATGCAACATGACATAAGGAAGGATTGCAACTTAGAATGTCATGGAAATCAAGATTTTCCTGTATTGCTTGTACTGGGATTACCAGGACAGATTGCTGGACCATTATAATGGTCCCTTCAGAAAGACTGATACCTGGTACAGTCTAAGCCAGGTATTATCCAGGTTTATTAGCATTTCCCCATAATGCAGAGCAATGCAGGCATAGATTCAATTACTTGAGCTGTCACCATCCTAATCTCCTCCAACAGTGGGAAGGAAACAGTGTAATGTGAGCACCCTAAAATGTACTGTGAGTATTCATGTCAGTATATTTCATCCTGCTGACTGCATATCTGTTAATCAAGTATTTCTGCTGTCTTTGAATGTAGCTACAAAAAACATATCTGAGAGGGCGTTACTGGCCCTTGTCAGGTCACATTGTTAGGACAGCATACAGAGTGAGGGATCTAGCTGCAGATCAATACTGGGTATCATCTGTTGCTTAGAGCAGAAAAGGCATACTGCCATAGGATGTTAACATGCACTGATACTACTGCTTCAGGTTATTTGTTCTTCCAGAAGCTTTGCCATACACCTGTAACACTGTACTAATGTTTTACCTTTACTTTACAGCACATAAGAAGCATGAGATGAACACAGTTGGCTGTTGTAGTAGGCACCACAGACTTGCCACTCATTGGGGTACATAGTACTTGATATATTACATGCTTGGTTCACATATACTTTGTCACATATGCCACCCTCCCCACTGTATCTCTCCCCTAATACTGTAAAGAGCAGAGGAGGAGCATCCCAAGGAGAAGCCACCAGAGGCCTTCCCATGAGGTGCCACAGCTGAGGTGGTGCAGGAGGCTGTGCTGGAGGTGGAATAACCTAATGTGGAGGAGATGGTTGGGGTTGCAGTGGAAAGGCAGCTCCACTAAAAGTTTGATATTGTAAACAGACTCCTGAAGTGGATTGTGGACTCTCTCATCTAGTGGACCCAAGACATCTGACCACCAGAGGGTGACCAGGCTCATGACTTTGGCATCCCTAGATGTTCATTTGGTGATGATTCTGTGTAATTTGCCCTCTGTTCTAGCTCAGCAGCCCTCCTGCAGCCAGAATCACACCTTGTCCCCTGCTATGTGTCACCCCATTCCTACTGTGTTATGTCAATATCTTGTATGTGTTCCAAACCTCCACATCACCATTTGTCCATCATCTGCATATATTTGCCCATTCCTCATTAATCCTATCTTATGCATGCATACATACCCACCCATGTTTGCCTATCTTGTTTGGTGTGTGGATGTCCCCCTCCCCTTGTATACTCTCCTCCCACTCTCTTTATACCCTCTTTCCCTTTGGCCTGTCTCCTTTACCCTGCATTTCTTCTATGCTTATATAATAAAGGTGCTCTAGTTCCCAAAAATTACCCAGCATTCTTACCCCTCATCTTATGATCTGTTCTTCTTGTTTTCATTCTGTTTCTCTCTGCTTACTGACTATCCCCTTTCCTATTTATTTATTTATTTATTTATCCATTCCCCCTTTGCCACATCTTAATGATGCTGATTTGGATGGCCACATGCAGGACACCCTCACCAAAAGTGGATGACACACTTTTATGAGATGTATCCTGGCATACTCTCTGCCACAAAATGGACTGAATTTTGTGGAACAATGCACTACAATTTCTGGGTATGGCTCATAGCTCTATTCTGTTGTGCTGAGTGCTCTGGATTGCCTACACACACACACACAAACACACACACACACACACACACACACACACACACACACACACACACACACACACACACACACACACACACACACACACACACACACACACACACACACACACACACACACACACACACACACACACACACACACACACACACACAGACACATCCTCTGTCCATGCATTACATGTTACTTTACTCAGATATATAGGTCAAGCTCTACTCTTCTCTGTCTCCTTATGTGGTTACTGTGCTGCTTGGAATGTCACCCCCCCAGCAGTGAATTCTGCTGTGCTGCACAAGCTCCACCACCTACTCAATTGTAAGTAGCCATGCCTCAAACACTGGACATCTTCTCTGGATTCTTTATGAACCCCAGTCTTAGATGTGAATGTCCCTGTATGACTACACATAATATTATCTAATTAGTACTCATTAAATTCCATATATTCAGAAAATGGAAAACAAACAGGAAAAACAGTTATAACACATGGCTGCAAAAAATATATATATATATATATATATATATATATATATATTTTTTTTTTTTTTTTGTAATTTGGGTAATCTCCCCAGACTGACTTAAGTGTTGTTGCATCTTGAGAAATATCTCCCTAACTGTGAAAGTTGTTTTTCCTGCATAAAAAGCTTTTATGATAGCCATGTCACCAAAAGAGTGTACAGTTAATGTTGCTTTAATGACAAACATCTTATTTTGTATATGGTGTGAATGTATGTGCATATATATATATATATATATATATATATATATACATATATACATACATATAAATACAAATATATATATATATATATATATGTGGGTTCCTATTTCGTGATTGCAGACGCATTTTGTCGAATGCGTCTTCATCGAACGTAAAAGAATGAAAAAGCAAAATTCTGGGAAAGAATTAGCTTGGCCACTTCTGTTACTTTGCCGTTTTTGGCACTGTAGTGCGATCTCGGATTTGGTATATTTAAATAGGGGGTGTGGGTGGTATGTAATGTTTTAATTTGTTTTTTTTTTTGGAATAGTGATTTTCTTTCCTTCGCTGTTTTGAGGTTTCCACATTGTAAGCTTTCGCTTACATGGGGTCGATTAATTATTGTTCACTTTTGTAAGCATGTGATAATGTAATATAGACCCTACACACAGATATATATATATATATATATATATATATATATATATATATATATATATATATATATATATATATATATGTGTGTGTGTGTGTGTGTATGTAGCTAAAATGTCATTATACTGCCATATTCTGCCTAACTTTGTGCTTTTACCTTTATCACTGTTTATTTTTTATTTTCTGTCCTCACTTTAGAATATTTATTAGGAGATGTTTACGACAAGAGTTTGTGATTTAAAAAGTTCTGCATAGTTTCTCTGACATGAATGCTTTCCCAACAAACACCTCTTTTATATTTCTGTGATGAATTACACTAAATGTTAGAAGGATGACATTCACATGATAAGCAGGGCAATGCAGATGGTGGATTTGCAATGTTCTTGTAAATGGCTATAAATACAAAGAACAGTACTTGACCTTTCCATTTTGCTTATAAATATAATGAAAGAAAGATAACTGGAGAACCCATGTTTCACCAACCTTTGGCTTTTACTTTGGGTGTTTTTGTAAGCATTTCTTCAACAGGTACACCATCAGGCATGTTGCTACTACAAAAAAGTCAGAGACTGACTTCTAGTTCACCTCCTTGAAGCATAATAGCCTTACAGAAGAGCACATGCTCTCTGCCTGGAATTTAATCAGTCAAAATCAATGTTTTTTTGACCCAGAGAAAAATCTTTTTGTATCATTTAAGTTTACGTAAGATGTTATGTACCATACATGGTTTTGAGAAGGCTTGTGCTGCCAACTGCCCCAGGGAAGATCACTAACTATATGTTAAAGAAAATGAACAATGCAGAATTGCTATGTCTTCATAAATATTGCACCTAGAAGGAATAGCATAGGTGACCTGGAGAGGGGAGCTATCACAGTCAGTCTAGAAAGGATTGCAATAGGGACAGAGGATGAAAAGGGGGAGAGAGGAATTCCAGTCATCGGAGACCTGATCACAAAGGAATGCCAAATGTGCAAGGAAATCAGCATAGACTAAACAAGGGGCATTCAGAATTCTTCTTAGATTGAGATTAGAGAAGTCAAGCCAGGTGGTGAGTATACTTCTCACCGACAGCAGGAGATGTGCTCATCATAGTACATCTCTATGACTTGGCAGCTGGAACTACATAAATGGCCACCACATGCAGAAGGTTGGGGTATGCAGTGGCCTTTTCAGGGGTGCTACATCATCAGAGTACTACCACAGCAAGGCAGGATAACACTCAGGACTGCAATGCTTGGCTTAGAAAATGCACTGATGAGGAAAGTTTGAAAACAGCAAATGATAGGGGAGGCACGGCAAAGAGGGAAGCATGCTGCTGTTAATGATCCTTACTTCTTTCTTTCTCGTTGGGATAGCCTTGCTGAAATGTGGAATACAAAAACATGTCAGGATGATCACACCATTACAGTGAGGTGCAATAGGGTGCAGAGCAGTCTGACAGAAGGGCAAAAGAAGGGCAGCGGAAGGACTTGGGTAAACAAATAATGATAGCAGCAGACAAGAAGGCACAGGAATCTTCATAGAAGGTAGATGGTATAATGAGTTGGTACAGATTTGAATATAACTGAAATGCCAGCAATGAGTCAGAGGTTAAATAGGTTGAATGGAACAGAAAAAGAGTAGGCAAGAGTGGCGGGGGGAGGGGGTTGATATTACACTGAATAATACCACCAGGAGTTAAGACATGAAAATCCCTGAGCTGCCAACAGGGATAAATCAGGGAAGCAGACTTAGCAGGTATGACAAAAACACTGGCAAGTGATGCAAGGGATTTGGGATTTGGAGAACCTTGGACATTAGCTATTATTGCAGGACAAAGGGGCGGGAAGGGGGAGGGGTATCAGATGACATTACACAGACTATAAAACATGAGGTACTTAAGGACGTTGTAGAAGAGCAGGAAAGAGAGGAAACTTGAAGACCATTAAAACGAAGCAGGCCAGTACTCAGACAAGAGGATAAGTGAGTGAGTAAGTAAGTGAGTGAGTGAGAATTGGCAGTTACTGGCAATATATCAATCACTGGATGCTGAAAAGGAGTACAATAAACATGTAAAGGACTGCATAAAGTCTTAGGGCAGGAACAAGTAAGTTAAGCTGATGGGCAAAATACATTTCCAAGAAGCAGACTGTTGCATTACTGCATCCAAATCAGAGTGACAGATTGTGGGCATTAGACTAAGATGGATTAATTCATCTAGAAGTTAGAAGATGGAGTAAAATAGTGGATATTGCATTCAGCAAGAATGATGAGGATGGAGACCTAGAAGTAAATGTGCTCCTGGCCAGCAATGATCATACAGCAATCTCATTCGTCATGGGGGGTAACAGGCAAACAAACAAAAAAACCCATCAAGGTATGGGAGTAGAAAATGACAACAACATTAAGTTAGGGTGAGTTTTGAAAATGAAATGGGAAAGTGGAGACTAGTACACAGAATGAATAACCATTGAATAAAGATAAGAAGGAGCATACATACAATTATGGACAAGAGGCTAGGAAAAACAGCAAGACAAGGAGAAGAAAGGGGCGAATATTTCTTTTTATTTATTTAACATTTTTTGAATGTGAAAGTCTGACTAGGACAGAGCCTATTTTCATCAGAGACCTGGGAAGAAATGCTCAAGATTCCTGTCTCTGGAATGTGGGAAGAAACTGGAGTACCCGGAGGAAACCCATGTGAACACAGGGAGGACAGGCAGACTCCGCACAGAAGGCACCCCAGCCAGGGATCAAACCAGTGAACTTCTTGCTGTGAAGTGACAACATTAACTGCTGTACCACTGCTCCACACAATGTGGTTTTATATGGAACCAAGGAGGCAGTCCATGTAAGGGAGCATTCATTTCATGCTTTAAAACAAAAGAAAAGAGAAATGTAAATGCAAGTATGAATAATAAAGAAAAAGAGCTACAAAAGTAGTAACAAAGGCAAAGGCAATTTTAGAGAAAGATCTATGAAGGAATCAGGAGAAGGAAGATAAGATTCTTTAGATACATCTCTAAAAATGTAAGTCTAAAACAAAGCTGCAGAGATTGATCAAAGGAGAGAAAGGTATACTGAGATGGTTAAAAGGTAGAAATTCTCAAAGACTACTTTGATCATCTTCACAAACAGAAGAAAAATGGTGTCTTTTGGTAGATCAAACCCAACCCCCCCGCAAAAAAAAAAAATAAAGCTGTGTCAGGATGAAGAAAACACTTTATTCCAAATTCAAAGCCAGTAGTAAATTCAAAGCCAGTAGTAAGCACTTTTGTCTCCTTAACCGGAGACTTCTTCACACTAAGGCTTGATGCTATTTTGAGGGTCTTTTGGTAGATGATAGAAAGGATACATCTACATTACAATTTCACTCCATGGGAAATCATAGATAGAAAATTCAATAAATAAATAAATGAATGAATAAATGGAAGATAAAGCACTCTGACAATATAACCTTTAGGATCTTGAAGAACTTGGTAGTGTGCTTACAAATTCCCTGAGAGGATTCTTCAAATGGTGACTCAGTAGCAATGATTTTCCAGAAGACTTGTGGGAGGCAGTGTTGGTGCAACTCCACAAGGGCGCAAGATCAGACATGAGAAGCTACATACCCATAAACCTTGGTAGCTGAGAAAGTCAAAGAGAAGATAATGAGAAAAGACTAGATAGCCGATTTCCTACAGAGTAACAAACTGCAGGTTAAGTATCAACGTGGGTTTGGAGAAACCAGATCATGTTAACCGAATCTACTTCCATTTTATGGCAGAATCATGCTGGAATTTGATGAAATAACAAACCCAGACAAGGTTGTTTGACTTCAGTAAAACCTTTAACTCAGTCCCTCACAGGTGGACTGCTAGGTAGACTGATGGGATGTGGAGGAGGAGGGAACTCGAGTAAAGGGAAGAAGGATGGCTGAGTGGCAGAAAGTGAAAAAAAAAAAATATATATATATGGTTCTACCTGACATAGCCGAAACCACACAACACCGACAACCACATCACCGACACCACATATTCGACAGTCCATAAACACGAAACCACACATAACCGACAACGAAATAACCGACGGTACACAAACACGAAACCCCATACACTGCACACACCACAATAACAATTATTAAAAACAAAACACATCCCCATTCCACAAACCACACACACAACACAAGCACACCAAAATCCTTACAAGCCCACACTAAACCTTACCCTAACCCTAAGGTCCGTCACTATCGCACACTTACCTACCCGCTCCTAACCCTAACTCACTTAACCCGCCCTATCGCCCCTAACCCTAACTCACTTAACCCACCCCTATCGCCCTAACCCTAACTCACTTAACCCACCCCTATCGCTCCTAACCCTAACTCACTTAACCCACCCCTATCGCTCCCTAACCCTAACTCACTTAACCCACCCCTATCCCCACAGACCGTCAATCTCCACACTTACCTGCCTCGCACCCTAACGTCCGTCACTACCGCATACTCACACAGCCTTTCCCCATGTCGGCATCCTCGGCGTTGGTGTTGTCATCCGTCGTGTCGGTCTTCTGCATTGTCGATGTTCTGCCACTCGCGATTCGCGTCGGTCTTCTTCGTTTTCGATCTTCTGGAGCTCCGAATTCCGCTGTCGGTCTTCTGCGCTGTCGACGAAGTCAGGTAGAACCATATATATATATATAAAACACAGCTAAGGGAACCATTTCTACAGAGATCAGTCCTGCGACAAATGCAGTTTATCTTTGTATCAAACTATCAAACACCAAGGCTGGCACTGAGGACAGGATCACCCTATTTCCCTATTTGCAAATTGTGGTAAGATAAAAGAGACAGTTAAGGATGGTGGAGGATGGGAGAGCTACCCTTAAGAGGGCCTCAAGAAGGCTGGAAGAGTAGTCTTGGAAGTGATATCTTAGGTTTAATACAGGAAAGCATAACTCTAATAATTTGAAAGTGGAATATGAACAGAGGTAAGAGACCCTAAAAGTAATGTTCAGCCAAATGACCTTGAAGTGCTAGTAAGCAACTGCCTCATGTTCACCGACAACCCTCTACTCCTAGTCCACACAAACTCAACATGTGAGAGATGCAACTATATTAAGAACCTTGAATCCATGCTCTCTCACACACCAGTCAGTACATATGACAATAAGCAGGTTGTCAGGACCTCCTACTCCACAAAAACCCGCATCAACATATCTACAAATGCGGAGGTCCTTACCAGAAACATACCTAAACACCAGAGACCTCCCAAACACAAACACAAGCATGCTACACATAATACTTCCTCTGCAGAACACAATACACATAATAGCTCATGCACCATTGTCTCACCTGTCAAGCCCCTAAGGTAAAACACAAAGCTAAACATATTAGTCATAGGTTATTCCATTGTGAGAAACACTAGGAGTCTTAACACAAAACTACACTCACTGGAAGCAGTCCTCAACTTGGAAGATGCAGACATTTGTGCAGTCACAGAGACCTGGTTCAAGGTTGTGGAGAGCACTGCAGCCATAATGGGTTACACCTCCTTCCACACGTTCAGACCACAAACTGAAGGCATGAAAACTAAAGGAGGCGGTGTATCAATATTCATTAAAGATAAATACACCTCCAGACTGGTTAAACAGTATGATTCCCTGGAGATACTTCAGGTGCAATTAACTGTTGGTAGGACACCTGTTCAAGTCATTGCAAGCTACAGGACCCCCTCCATGAATCAGAACACCCACGCTGCCTATTTGGATCTACTTGAGTCTATCAAAATACATCCAAGCACCATGGTTTTGGGTGACTTTAACTACCCATCCATTGACTGGATAAATTACTCATGCTCAAACTCACTTGCCTAAAAGTTCCTCAGCTTCATTAACTCCAATGCCCTGGACCAGCTGGTTGACATGGTCACAAGGGGTTCCAACATCCTGGTTCTGGTGCTTACTAATATGAGGGACTACTGTAGCACACCCACTGTGAGGTCTTCCCTGGCGAGATATGACCACAAATCATTCTCATTCGAAGTAACCATCACACCTAACCCCCCCCCCCCCAGCAGCAACTAAACTAAAAAAAACTTCTCCAAAGCAGATTAGAACCTCTTACGGGATGGTATAAATAGCTTCACTGCACCTCACCCATCAGATGGGACTAGCAACTATGCCGAGTTCTACACCAATGCTTTTTACAAACACCTGTTTAAATGCATTGACTCAACTGTACCAGATAGGACCAAAACAAGCTCTTCAAGGTAAAGCAAACCTGCCTGCTGGATAACTACCATTAACAGGCTTTACAATAAAAGAAAGTAAGAGGGACCAAACACTAGACTAGAAACAGTCCGTCCTCAGTTTAAACAAGTGAAAAAGACTTCTTGTGAAGTCCTTCAAGGCAAACTACGAATTCAAATTAGCTTCCCCAACTAAGGACAACCTTACAATGTTCTTTAGTTACATCCATAACCTAAAAGAAAAGGCCCAGATTTGTGCTGAACTCGTAGTTAATGATACCACATTTACTGAGCCTGTGGATGTAGCTCACCTGTTGGCTGACAGGTTTTGTGAAAACTTCACTCCCCTGTCCCCACCAAACGTACCCCATGACATCCCTACCACCTGTCCCCTACCTTGTATTTTTAAAGAACAGGTCATAAACACCCTCTCTAAGGCCAAAAACACAGTAACAATGTGACTTGATAACATCTCAGGTTGCATTCTACATGGGCTACAACAAGAATTAGCAACACCATTGGGTACTCTTTTCAATCATAGTCTAAGCACCATCTTTGTCCCAGTTGAATGGAAAATGGACACCGTTATTACCTTGCACAAAGGTAGTGCTTCCACAGACCCAGGAAACTATAGACCTATTAGCCTGACTAGCCTTATCTGCAAGGCCATGGAGTGAATCATCATGGACCCTATCAACAAAGGTATAAGTAATCTCCACTTGACCCTACTCAGTTTGGATTTGTCAAAGAGAGATCATGTCTGTTAAACCTAGAGGACTTCTTTGAGACAGTCACCAAGGCCCTGGATGAGGGGAAATATGTGCATACAGCCTACCTAGACTTAGCCAAGGCATTTGACACTAGCCCCCCCTCAGACATTATTGACAAACTCACCCAGCTATGTATCAATCCTTATACTGTTAGATGGGATGCTAACTGGCTCACTGATAGAACCCATATAGTCAAAATACCCCTAGCCCTCAGTAGCATCTTGCCATCACCCAGAATAATACCACAGTACAAGGACAAAATGATTAACTTCAACAACTGGCTAAGCTTCTGGTGTCATTCTAAGGGGATCCAGTATTTGTCTTCCTGGGATGACATGATCGACAGACCACAATGCTTTGCCAGCGATGGCCTGCACCTGTCGCCCTTGGGATTCCAGATACTGGCTAAGGCTCTTGCCACCCCTATAGTGCCTTTTTTAGGCAAGGTTCAAATGACAAATTCACCACCGTAATAGGTACAAGCAAGCAAAATCTGAGGATAATGCTACTCAATGCTAGAAGTCTAAATCTCAAAATGCACTCACAAGAGGCACTCCTTAAAATGGAGAATATCGACATCTGTGCAGTGACAGAGACCAGGTTCAAAGCTCCAGAGAGCACCCCTGCATTACCAGGCTTTATTTCATACCACACCTTTCGGCCACCTAACCCAGACTGAAGCACTGAAGGCAGAGGAGTGTCCATATTCATTAAGGATAGCCACACCTCCAGGCTAGTTGCACATCATAATGTATCCAAGATTATCCAAGTGCAACTAACTCTGGGCAAGACCGCAATCCAAACTGTAGCTTACTACAGACCCCCCACCATGCCCCAGGATTCCCACTCCTCATTTCTTGATACACTGGAAAATATTAGGGTACAACCCAAAACCCTACTAATGGGCAATTTCAACTACCCCACCATTAACTGGGAAAACTACTCGTGTACCAACTCTTTTGCTCAACGTTTTCTGGAATTCATAAATTCCAACATCTTAGATCAACTTATTCACACCCCCACCAGGGGCAGCAATATCCTAGACCTGGTCATTACCAACATAGGCGACTGGTGTTCCACACCAGAGGTGAATTCCTCTTTGGTCAGATCCTACCACAAGCTAATCACCCTAGACATCCACATCCCACCCCCACCCCCATTAGGGAAACCACTGTAAAAAACTTCTCCAAAGCCAACTTCACACTTCTTAAGACAGAAGTGGCAAACTTCATGACACACATGCAGATGGACAATAGAGGTACAACTGCTGAATCCTACACAAATGCAATTTATAAGCACTTATACGAGTGCATGGATTGTGTTATCCCTAACAGAACCAAGATGCTATCCTCCAAAAAAAGGAAGCCAATCTGGTGGTCCTCTGCCATAAACAAACTCTACAACAGAAGAAAGAAACTGTTGCAAAAAAGAGTAAAATCCCATGACTGGAGGAGCTCCCTGGTCAGCCTCAGTAAGAAGCTGAGATCCCTCATAAAATCTTCCAAAGCTAATTATGAAAACAAAATTGCCACTGACTCTAAAGACAACCACAAAGCATTCTATAGCTATGTCAAGAATCTCAATGGCAACACTCAGACCTGCTCTGAGTTACAGCACAATGGCACTAAATATACAGAACCAACTGATATTGCCAACATCCTGGCAGATAGGTTCAGTGTTAACTTTACCCCCCTCTCACCCCTTTGAGGGCCCATCTCTATACCAGAAGAATGCAAAGTTCCTGTAATCATGGCTGCACAGGTAAAAAAACACACTCTCCAAGGCCAAGAACACAGCATCCATAGGACCTGACAATATCCCAGGCTGCATTCTACACGAACTACAGAACGAACTGGCACCCCACCTAAGTATCATGTTCAATCATAGCCTCACCTCAGGTTTTGTGACCACTGAATGGCGCACAGTGACGGTTATCCCACTCCACAAAGGGGGAGCCATGATGGACCCCAGGAACTACCACCCCATTAGCCTGATGAGCCTGGTCTGCCAGGCCATGGAACGTATCATCATGGAACTCATAAACAAAGAGATTGGTAATCTCCAAACTCTGGACCCCACCCAGTTCGGGTTCGTAAAAGGCAGATCATGTCTCCTAAACCTGATAGACTTCTTTGAAGCAGTCACCAAAGCCATAGATGATGGTAAGGTGGTTCACACAGCCTATCTAGATCTCGCCAAGGCTTTTGATACCATTCCCCCACTCTGGAATTATAGATAAACTTATTAAACTAAATATAAATCCCTATGTCACAAGATGGGTTGCCAACTGGCTCATGGACAGAACCCACACTGTGAAAGTAGCAGACTCCAAATCTGACTTATTTATTTATTTTACATTTGTTGACCGGGCTAGTCTAGCTGGAAATATTTCCATTTTCAGTAGAGGCCCAGGGAGAAAAGCCCCACACAGATATACAAAAGTATAGAAATATTGTTACATGGTAAATAAAGGATTAATAAACAAAATAAAACAGGTAATTGTTACATTCTAGAGATAAAAACACTTGAGGAAAGCTACAGTAAACATAATATCACTTAAGAAAGCTAAACAAATGTAATACAGTAAGAATTATATACAATTGTTCACATCAGGTAGAAAGATTTAAACAATAAGTTGATTAGAGTTTAAATAGTGTCAGTCTTACTTACAAGACTAAGCATTTAAATGTTTGGAAGTTTGGTTACAAGAGGAAGAAACAGAGGTGAAGAGGGTGGTTAGTCAGGGTTACTACAAGGGCATAACCAATGCATTTGGAGGTGTTTTTTAAGTTTTTGTTTAAAGAGTGGCAAGGATGTAATTACAGACCAGTGACAAGTGGAGTACCACAGGGTTCAGTCCTGGGTCCTCTCCTGTTTGGTATATGCTTCTCTGAAGTACAGACTAACATAGAAGATTTTTGGCTAACAAAGTTTGCAGATGACTGCAAACTGGGAGCCATAATCAAAACTCTTAATGATGTGGACATCCTACAAAAGGGCCTCACTGAGACAGATGCCTGGTGTCAAAGCCATGGCCTGAAGCTCAATGCCAAAAAGTGCATTGTCATCCCCTTTGATAAAAACTCTGTACCCATGAACTACCACATAGGTGGTAGTCTACTTAACACCAAAAGTGTGATAAGAGACCTTGGGACACAGGTGGGCTGTAGTCTATCCTTTGAAAATCACATTGGCACAGTGGTCAGGAAATCTTTCTACATGGCACACCTCATCACAAAAGGTTTCTCATCCAGAAAAAAGAGGTCATTGTTCCCTTCTACTCATCACTCATTAGACCCATTATAGAGTACAGCGCCCCTTTTGGTATGTACCTCACAAGGCATCTACAATAACTGGAGAAGCCTCAGAAATACCTCATAAAGAGGATTACTGGCCTCAAACACTTGAAAATAACTGGAACAACAAACTCTCGAAAACGAAAGAAACAACACAGGCTCCGATCTGGCTAAAATGACTCCTAAAAAAGTTTAATGTGAAGCGCTTTTCATCTTCCACCTTTGGAAGACTTCATCAGACAAAAGAAAAAAACATCATACACAATTTTAAAATGAAAAAGGCGCCAAAGCAAAGCACAGTAATTGGATTCAGCCACCATTCAATTGACTAATTAAATACTAAGTTAAATAATTAAAAGTGTTCTGCATCAAAAACCTTTTTCTTGTGATAAAAAAGCTCATGTCAGCAAAATAAAATCATTCTTTAAAACTTCTGTTTAAACCTTTCATTTTAGAAACAAAATGCAAAACTGTACTCCAACATAAAGTACAGAAATACTGAATGAAAAGCACGAATGTAGGAAAACGTAGTTATAAATATAAGCTTGGAGTGTAAAAGAAGGAAAAAAAGAACATAATAATAATAAGTATAAAATGAGTACAAATATAACAACAGATTACTACTCACAGCACCAAGAGGTGACAGTGTCTAAAGCAAAAATGTCAATAACTATGGACAGGGCGTCAAATACCTAAAAGTACATATACATACAGTAAACTATTGTTCTAAGACCTTAGAGAATCTGTGTTCTAAAAATGCTGAAAAAAATTGAAAACAATTTAAAAACAATTTTTAGTACTAGACTATAAAAATGTGCAAGGGAACTCAAGACGAAAACAGGAATAAACTACAACAGTTGCTATCTTTTGCTAACATGAAATAAAATATTGTATGTGTCACCTCAATAGACTTCTCAACTTCAAAATACAAGTCAAAGATGTGACCTCGTTTAAACCAGGGGGAATGTAGGAATTCAGCCTAAGCTGCCAAACAAGTTCACATTTCTCTAACAGTAACTGATTTGGTCCACCTTTCTCATCAACCACTACCTGATCTATCATTTTAAACAAAAAAGCATGGGTAGGATTCACGTTACAGTGTCTCGCTAGGGCATTGGTACTACTACTCTTCCTTATATGTTATGTGTGTTCGTAAATCCTTTCTTTTAATTTCCTGTCAGTTTTGCCAATATAAAAAGCCGGACATGACTGACAGGAAGCCAGGTAAACCACTGATTTAGAACTACAACTGTACTGGCCTCTGGCTTTAAACATATGTTGATTCACTGTGAAACTAGACCCTGTAGAAATGAATTTACAATAATTACATGCCTCACATTTGTATGTGCCCTCTGTTCTAGTGGGTTTCATAATCGTACTTTCCATGATACTTTTTAGATTTCTACCTTTTCTAAAAATAATAACTGGTTCATCACCTAATTTCTCTACTAAATCTTTCTCAAAGGTCAATATATGCCAATTTCTTCCAAGGATGTTGCTAATGAACTTCGCTTCCAAAGTAAAAGGGGTAATGAAACTCTTCTTGTAACAAGCCAAGTCTGTACCTGTTGAGTCCACACCTGCTGGTGATGAACTTGTACTGGGCACCACCAGGCTCAATTCTTCTTCCACATCCAAAACTAAATCTCCTTCTTTTACGGTAAGGATGGGGTTATAAATACCTGACAGTCTCTTACTACAAACTTCTCTTACCACCTCATCAACTAATGACTCTGGGTAACCATGACTCATAAACATATGCTTCAACAAGATAACTTCATCGTCAAATGACGTGTCTTCAGATGTCATTCAAGCTGCTCTTACCAGCTGTCCCTTTAGGACAGATTTCTTCTGATGGAACGGGTGACAACTGGAAAAGTGCAACAACGTGTTGGAATGCGTAGGCTTCCTGAAAATTTTAGCTAAATAGCCTTTACGTACAGTGTCCCTTACCAAATTCACATCTAAATAACTGATGGTATTCTCTTTGTATGTGTATGTGACTCTTAAGAAAGAAGTACTGTTGTTTAATGCCTCCACAAAGCTACATGCGTCATATGCACTCCCTTGAAACATGATGAAAATATCATCCAAAAACCTATTGTAAAGTTTTACTTTCTTATGGATGTCTTTATTAAATATGTGTTCATGTTCCCACTGTGATAGATCTAAATTAGCATAACTTGCCCCACATGGGAAACCCATCGCTACCCCTACCACTTGCTTATAGATGTTGCCATTGAAACTGACGTAGTTGTTCAAAATCACATCCAGTAATTCTTGAATCAAACGTACTTCATCACTCTCTGCTCCATAAGAAATAAGTTTCTTCGTGATATATTCTAACCCTATGTCATGTGGGATGGAGAAATAAAGGTCCACCACGTCTATTGTTAAGAAATAAATGTTGTCATGGAATGTAAATTTTTCTAAATTATTCAAAAAAGCCCAAGAATCTTTACATATCTGTTCCTCCCTCACTACATATTTCTTTAATAAGTCATCCACAAACGTAGAGCATGCGTATGTAATAGAAGACCTTGCATTCACCAAAGCCCTCACATGAGGGTTTTCAATGTTTTTATGTAGTTTAGGTAAACCAGAAAAATTGAGTGTTCTTGGCTTCAAAACTACAAGGTAATTATAAACGTCAACACTGATCAACCCTTCTATCAACAAATCCCTAAGGAAGGAAAAGATTCTTTTATAAGCAATATTCATTTCATTAAGGCTGGACCCCACATAGATCTTATTATCTAGCATGTCAAACATTCTGTTGTCATAGTCATCTTTGTCCATGATCACCAAACCTCCACCTTTGTCCGGTTTCAAAAACCGGACCGGTAAGGCTCTGACTAGTCTCAAGGCTTCAGCTTCATCCTCAGTTATGTTCTTAATAACATTTTTTCTAGCACTCATACATAGAGACCTCAAATCGGACTCACACATGTGCTCAAACAAAGACAGAGTGGGGCACATGGGTGGGTTGTACATACTAGCCACTCTTAATGGGTCATTGGTGTAACCCATACCTCCAAAAATTACAGACAAGTTCAATTTTCGAATATATAATTCAAATCAATCAAAACCCCTGATAAGTCAAAATGCTCCTCAGGTACGAAAGTCAAACCCTTACTGAAAAGTTCACACAACTCCTGGCAAATGGTGTAACTTGAGAAATTGTACATCTTGAAGTCACCACTACCATTCAACAAAATGACATGTGCGTTAGTTATCTGTTGTACTTGTGATTCTCCTTCATGCCCCTTGTGTTGTATCTCCATGGGTGGTTCTGGCCCCTGTTGGAAAAAGAATCATTCGTTTCGTTACTGTTGTAGTGGTTGTTGCCAACCGCATTGGTAACAGGATTCTTGTCAGCAATGTTGTCCCTCCAACTGCCCTCAAACAGGTCTAGATCACTGACTCCTGGTCCTACCCTCACGGGTACCTCAGGATCGTTCCCATTGACCGTGTTCACAACATTTATACGTTGAGCAAGGGCATGACCAAATATACCCTTACCTTGAGAGGGTGGTGGTTTTGGGTATGCAACCTCATTCTTATAGTCACTGATGTCCCTTCTCAGTTTCTCAAGTTTCACTTCGGTGTTCTTGATTAATTGTTGGTCAATAGAAGAAAACACCCTTTTATAATCATAATGGTACCTTATGAACTCAGGGTGTATTTTAATGTCATTATTTAAAACTGTGATTTCGTTAGTTAAAGCCCCAATAGAAATAGAATAATGTTTGCACATCATGTCCATTAATTCAGTACTGTGCTTGTCAAACAACATTAAAAGTTCATCGTAAAACACTTTCCCTGCCTCTAACCCTGAAGGGTATTGCCAGGATCGCAAACCTTTCGGTACTACACCCTGTTTCTTACACTCTCCAAAATAATTTACTTCCAATTGTAACTTTTTTAGTTTTAACATTTTCCGATCAATCTCCTTTAACTTAAGAGATAAAAACTCACCTCCTCCAGACAAGCGTTCACTAATGACATCTTTGCAGTTGAATCCAAAAGCCGGTTGTACTGGCCTCAAACAGATACCCTACGCAGACCGTCTCAAAAAACTCCAACTTTACTCCGTCGCATATCGCCTACTCAGAGGCAATCTCTGCCTAACATACAAAGCTATGTCAAACCCAGAGCTGTTGGACATGCTCCACTTAAAGAAATCCCAATCCCTCCGAACTACACGCTGTAGGGACCTAAACCTTGTCACCACAATAAACAGAACATGCTGGAGGGATAGATTCCTGTCCCAGAGACTTCCCATACTCTGGAACAGACTACCTATCTATGTCAAACAGAGCTTCTCATTAGCACTCTTCAAGAAAAATCTTGATGATTGGATGGGAAATAGAAAATTCACCCCGGGGATCACTTCTGTGGCTCTGCTTGACAGGGGCACAGGAAAATAATTTTTTTGGGTGGTGAAAGCCAGGGTACCTTTTTGGCTAGGCTTATATAGGCCCTAAGGCCAATAGCCTAGTACCTGTCTATGAACCTATGAATAGGGGAATCCACCTCCAACTTCTTCTTCTTTTGGCTGTTTCCATAAGGAGTCACCACAGCAGATCATCTGTTTCCATTTCTTCCTGTCCTCTGCATCTTGTTCTGTCACACTGACCACCTGCATGTTTTTTCTCACCACATCCATAAAACTTATCTTGGGCCTTCTTCATTTCCTCTTACCTGGCAGCTCCATCTTTAGCATATGTCTTCCAATATACCCAGCATTCCTCCTCAGCACAAGTCCAAAATGGTGCAATCTTGCCTATTTGGCTTTGTCTCCAAACAGTCCAACCTGAGATGACCCTCTAATATACTCATTCCTAATCCTATCCATCCTTGTCATACCCAATGCAAATCTTAACATCTTTAATTCTGCCACCTCCAGCTCTGACTCCTGTCTTTTCATCAATGCCACTGTCTCCAACTCATATAAATAAGGTGGTCTCATTACCCTCTTGTAGACCTTCCCTTTCGCTCTTACTGGTAACTGTCTGTCACAAATCACTCCTGACACCTTTCTCCACCCTGCCTGTACTCACTTCTTAACCTCTCTTCCACACTCACCATTACTCTGACCTGTTGATCCCAAGTATGTAAACTCATCCACCTTCACCAACTCTACTCCCTGCATCTTCACCATTCCTCTATCCTCCCTCTCTTTCACACACATGTGTTCTGTCTTAGTCCTGCTGACCTTCATTCCTCTTTTCTCTAGAGTATATCTCCATCTCTCCAGGGTCTTCATAACCTGTTCCCAACTGTCACTACAGATCACAATCTTATCCGCAAACATCATAGTCTACAGGGACTCCTGTCTGATCTCATCTTTCAATCTGTCCATCACCATTGCAAATAAGAAAGACCTCAGAGCTGATTCTCGATGTATCCCACCTCCACCTTGAACGTATCCTTCACTCCAACCGCAGACATCACCAGTGTCGCACTACCCTTGTACATATTCTGTACCACTCTTACATACTTCTCTGCCAATCCTGACTTCCTCATACAGTACTGCAGCTCCTTTGTAGACAATCTCTCATATGCTTTTTCTAAGTCCACAAAGACACTCTGTAACTCCTTCTGACCTTCTCTATACTTCTCCATCAACACCCTCGAGCAAAAATCACATCTGTAGTGTTCTTTTCTGGCATGAAACCATACTGCAGCTCACTAATCATCACCTCCCTTCTTAACCTAGCTTCCACTACTCTTTCCCATAACTTCATGCTCTGACTGATCAGTTTTATCCCTCTGTAGTTACTACAGCTCTGCACATCACCCTTATTCTTAAAAAAATTGTTACCAAAAACAATTCTTCTCCACTCCTCAGGCATCCTCTCACTTTCCAAGATTTCATTAAACAATCTGGTTAAAAACTCCACTGCCATCTCTCCCAAACACCTCCATGCTTCCACAAGTATGTCATCTAGACCAACACCAGTGCTGTTCTGCAGGGATCAGTCCTGGGACCTCTACTTTTGGAATCTATTTCTCCAAAGTGCAAGCAAAAACTAAAGGTCTGTGGCTGACAAATTTTGCTGGAAATGATGTGAACATCCTACAAGAGGGTGTTACACAAACAAATGACTGGTGCCAAAGACATGGCCTTAAACTCAATGCAAAAAAAGTATTATCATCCCTTTCAGTATGAGTGATGTTCCTGCTAAGTGCCACATCAATAGCAGCACCTTAATATGCACTCAGTGGTGAGAGCCCTGGGCACACAGGTTGACAGCAACCTTGCCTTTGACCACCATGTCTCCACAGTGGTAAGAAGGGCATCCTCTATTGCTCATCTCATAAGTAAGGGCATTGCCTCCAGAAATAAAGAAGTTATAACCTCCCTGTACTCTTTCTTTATCAGGCCGGTAACTGAGTACAATGCCCCTTTTGGTATGTACCTTTCCAAGTACCTGCAGCAACTGGAGAGACCACAAAAGTTCCTTACAAGGAAAATTCAAGATCTTCAGCATCTGTCCTATGTGAATTGTCTAAAATCACTTTCACTTTATTCTGTTTCATACAGACTACTCAGAGGTAATCTCTGCCTTGCATACAAGGCAATCTCTGACCCTGCTTTATTGGAAATGCTGCATATCATTCTTAAGTCAAATGGTATACAGGTTACTCACTCTAAAGACCTTAACCTGGTATGTGACATTAATGGAACCTGCTGGGGGGACAGATTTGTCTCCCAGATGTTACCACACCTTTGGAACAGACTCCCATTTTATGTCAAACAGAGCACCTCATTGGCCCTCTTCAAACACAGTCTGGATGATTGGCTGGGTAACAGTAAATTCACCCCAGGGGTTCCACCTGTGTCCCTCTTGGACAGGGGCAATAGGTGCTGATCATGAAAATAAGGGTATACCTTGGCTATGCTTGTAAGGGCCCTAAGGCCATTAGCCTAGTAACTTCCTATGATTCTCTGAAGAGCAGAAATTAACCACCAGGTACAAACTGAGAAAGATGTAGTAAAGGGTCACTCAGATGCTGGGCTGCATCTTTACGGGAAAAGACTGGGAGCATAAATGTCATATACCACTTCAGTAATGCCCTGATTAATCCCCAACTGGAGTACTGTGCTTTGTTCTGCCACCCACAGAGGAATAAAGGCGTTAACTTAGTAGAGAAGCTGAACATTAATGCTATGAAGATAATGAAAAGAGAAGAGAACAAAGGCTAGAAAGAGTTGTAATAGAAACAATAAAAAAAATAAAAAATAAAATGAAGATAATGAAAAGAGAAGAGAACAAAGGGTAGAAAGAGTTGTAATAGAAACAATAAAAAAAATAAAAAATAAAATGAAGATAATGAAAAGAGAAGAGAACAAAGGGTAGAAAGAGTTGTAATAGAAACAATAAAAAAAAATAAAAAATAAAATGAAGATAATGAAAAGAGAAGAGAACAAAGAGTAGAAAGAGTTGTAATAGAAACAATAAAAAAAATAAAAAATAAAATGAAGATAATGAAAAGAGAAGAGAACAAAGGGTAGAAAGAGTGGTAATAGGAGCTAAATGTATTCTCACCTGAACATAGGTGAGAAGGGCATATTATGGGTGAACAAAACACTAAAACAACTGTGTGATAGCCTGTGGCTCAACTGGACAGACCAACCAGGGAAAAGGAGGTGCAACTATCAAATTAAGGGCAATAATTTGCAGATGGTTATTTATTTATTAGTTATTTCAGTTTGTTAACTGGGGTAGAACGCTGTTCTCTTGGACCCTTTTCAGGCTCATTCAGGGATCAGAAAAAAACAAAACTACATAAATGACAATAGCAGTAACAGAAGGAATGGAGTTTAAAGTAGTAACAAACCTTTAAGCAGTGATTATTTATCTTCAAGAGAGTAACTGATCTTAGGACTTTGCAGTGATTCTGAAAAAAAAAACCGGGGAGAAAAAAATAGTAAAAATTGTTGTAGAAGAGGCTAAAATATGAGATGTTTCTACTCTAGAGAAAGTAGGGCTAGAATATTAGTAATACAGTCGGTGTGCATTATGAACAGCATATACAGAAAAAGGTTAACAAGGAAGATTCTGTTTTTGAAGGAGGTTTGACAGAAGATGGAGTAGTTTTCACTTTTGATGTTGATAGCTGTGGAGGAAACAACTGCATTAAGCCAAAGGTCTGGAAGCCATGGGGGGGGGGGTCTAGATGTTTCTGATGTGCATTTTACATTTTTTTTTTAAACAATCTTTTCATCCAGTGATGGCCTAAGTACAAAACATGATTAAGGGAAGAAATTCAATCTTGCTCTTCAACTTTTTGTTCCTGCAGCGTTTCAACACACCCCAAACATGATTAAGGGAAGAAATTCAATCTTGCTCTTCAAAATTTTGTTCCTGCAGCCTTTCAACACACCCCAAACATGATTAAGGGAAGAAATTAAATCTTGCTCTTCAACTTTTTGTTCCTGCAGCCTTTCAACATGCCCTAACTGACTTAAGACTACCATGTAAGTAACAACTGTAGAAGAAATAACTGCATTAAGCCAAGCAGCCCTCAGAAGCTACAGACATTTTATATGCTCAAAGGAGCACTTTTATGATCCAATGATGGCCTGAAAAAGAATCACGACAAAGAAAAAATTCAGTCTTACCATTTTTTTATTGTAAGAAGTAAAAAAGGTTGTATCCAAGGCTTAATGCTCAAAGCTGATAAAATAACAATTCACAATAAAATGAGAAGATTAATGCTTACAAAGATACATAAATCATATCCGGGACTGTACCTGCCTCCCTCCCTATCCCCTGGAAAAAATGTAGTCTCTTTTGGTGTATTCCCCTCTAGTGTTAGATTAGGATAAAAATTAAGGCACAGATGGCCACAGTCATATATTTCAAGTTGTTGTTATTGTTTTATATATATATATATATATATATATATATATATATATATATATATATATATATATAGCATGTCTCCTCACCCCACTCCCAAAAGACAGCCAGCATCTGTATATCCTACTGGTGTCAAACTGCGATAAAATTGAAAAAAAAAAATCAACATAACATAACATAATGTAACATAACATAACATAACATAACATAACAACACAATACAAGATAAGATAAGATAAGATAACATAACATAACATATATAACAGGATATGTGCCCATAGAATGGCGCATGGCAACGGTGGTCCCGCTACACAAGGGTGGGGCCACAACTGACCCTGGGAACTACCGACCAATAAGCCTGACCAGTCTGATATGTAAGGCTATAGAACAAATCATTATGGAACTCATAAATGGAGAGGTTGGGAACCTCCAGTCGCTGGACCCCACACAGTTCGGCTTCGTCAAGGGCAGATCATGCCTCCTGAACCTGGTGGATTTCTTTGAGACAGTTACTCAGGCTATAGATAAGGGAAAGGAGGTACACACGGCTTACCTTGACCTTGCTAAAGCATTTGACACCATTCCCCATTCAGGTATTATTGATAAGCTCACCGGCCTGGGAAAAAACCCTTACGTCACAAGATGGATCGCAAACTGGCTCTCAGGCAGATCCCATAAAATAAGAGTAGTGGGATCTATGTCCGAATCCAGAACAGTAACGAGTGGTGTGCCTCAGGGCTCTGTCCTGGGGCCCCTCCTGTTTGGCATATACTTCTCAGAAGTACAGGCAAGCACGGAAGGGCTGTGGCTGACTAAGTTTGCGGACAACTACAAACTGGGTGCTATAATAGAGTCTCCAGCTGACATGGAGATCCTCCAGAAGGGCCTAAATGAGACTGATGCATGGTGTCAAAGCCATGGTTTCAAGCTAAATGCAAAAAAATGTGTAGTAATCCCCTTTGGAAAAAACAGAGTACCCGCAAACTACAATATAGGAGGTAATCACCTGAAATCTGAAGAAGAAATAAGGGATCTAGGGACCCAAGTAGATAGTCAGCTTTCCTTTGATAACCATGTTGCCAAAGTGATTAGAAAATCCTTCTATGTGACCCATCT
The DNA here is from genome assembly GCF_019279795.1 of Protopterus annectens. Lineage (NCBI taxonomy): Eukaryota > Metazoa > Chordata > Ceratodontiformes > Protopteridae > Protopterus > Protopterus annectens. The sequence goes on from NC_056725.1 coordinate 1,900,668,446, forward strand.
GATCATGAAAGGGTTCGCATCAAGATCTAAGGATGTAATGGTGCCCCTCTACTCTTCCCTCATCAGACCCATTATTGAGTACAATGCACCAATTGGAATGTACCTGGCTAGACATCTCCAGCAGCTGGAGAGACCACAGAGGTACCTAACCAAGAGGATTACTGGCCTCAAACAGTTGCCCTATGCAGCACGATTGAAAAAGCTAAGACTGTTCTCTGTTGCATACCACTTTCTCAGAGGCAATCTCTGTCTAACATACAAAGCCATGTCCAACCCAAAATTGTTGAACATGCTCCATCTTAGCAAAACCAAATCTACTCGAGCTACACGCTTTAGGGATATAAACCTCAACACAACAATGAATAGAACATGCTGGAGGGATAGATTCCCTTCGCAGAGACTTCCTTTACTATGGAACAGGGTCCCAATCTACATAAGACAGAGCCCCTCACTATCACTCTTCAAGAGGAACCTTGATGAGTGGATGGGTAACAGAAAGTTCACACCGGGGATCACACCAATAGCACTACTAGATAGGGACCAAGGGTACTAGCTGCTAGTACAAGGGTCTAGGGAACTACTAAAGGGGCGGTGAATACCACACAACGTGGCTGGGCTAATATATGCCTTCGGGCAGATAACCCAGTACCAACCTATGAACCTATATTCCAACATTTTGATGATTATACAGTATGCTTCCTTACCTCCATAAAATATAGCTACCTACATATGGCTCTGGTGTTTCATTGTGAGAAAAGTGGAAAAAATAATGTTCACAGTAATATTTCTATTACCTCTAGACAGCACATTGCTCCTATACAAGCTATAGTGACTCTCTGTGTTGGACGTTTATGTGGAAAGTTAAAGAAATGGCGCACCATCCCCAGCCCAACACAAGCTATAGTGACTTATGCATATCTCTGAAGTTTGGGAGGAAAATTAAAGAAATAATGACAACATCCCAACCCTAGCACCCACAAAAGCAACAGCAACCTTCTGTGCACAATTATTTTCATTCAGAAACCCTCCACCAAGCAGTTATAGCCACTTCTGTGCACAATTCCGACATTTCATTGTGATAAAAGAGGATGCCTACATAATACATTTCACCTTTGTTCTACACAAATAGCTATCATAGACTAAAGTATACAATTCACATTAGTCTTGCAAAGTGAAAATAATGAGCAAACAACAACTAGTCATTTTCCTCCACAGACAGCCCCAGCAATTATACCATCTTTGTTGTACATATCAGAAGTCAGACAGTCCATCTAACAAATGCACACAAGTCCTGCAAAGCCAAATAGTGACTGTTTAACCTGAGGAAATGGCAAGAGGGTCAGTTACTTTGATATGGACAACTCCAACCCTCACCCAGAAGTTATAGCCACTTCTGTGTACAGTTCAAATGTCTAATTGTGATAAAACAGTATGGCACTGTAATACATTTCACCTTTGCTCCACATGGATAGTTGTCACACATAAAATTATTCCGAATGGCTTTACACAAATTACAAAGCCATAATAATGAGCAAAACAGCATCAACTAGTAACGTTATGCCCAACCAGGATGGTCATGTAATGCATTTCACCTTTGCTGTACACAGACAGTTGTCACATGTTAAAGTATTCCAGGTTGCATTACACAAATCACATAGCTATAATAATGAGCAAACAACAGCAGCTAGTAATTTTATACTCAGCCAGTCATAAGAGTTTCATAATTCTTGTTGTTCAGAAAAATGCACATTGATGTGCAAAACCTGTGTTAACTTAACTTAAATACTAATATTTAAAATCTAGCCCTGATTTGTCTTTGTTTCCCTCCTCCCCCACAACTCATTATTTTGTTTGTTTCCACTTTATTGTCATTAGTGTGCTGGCCAAGACATGAGTTGATTACTGCCAGTATCTTAAAAAAATACTTATCTCACACTACCGCTGACAGAATCCTCAGCTTCTTCATCCTGCATCTTCTTCAAGTACCATAATCCATTCGCATTACACTTGAACTTTGCTTGCTTTTATGCAATGTTCAAATGAAATGTGACTTGAATGGTCATGTCAACTGCAGCATCTCCCCCTACAGTGCCCACCATGCTTTCTTTAAACAGGGGCACCTCAGGATGGTAAAACATTTACTTATTTAATTTTAGAAGAAGAAATGCAGAGTTTTCTAGTTCTAAAAATAAATAATTGATGAAAAGCACCCCTGGAAGAACGGCACTTTAAGCAACCGTCTAATTGACATATGCGTAAGGCTGACCCTGCATCCTGGTTTGAAGTATTTGCAAGCTGCATCTTCAAATATAACTTGTTTAAGACCCTATGTAAATGTTTTAAAATGGAAGGCTCCTTGAAATAGGGAGGAAGGGCTTCCCAGATTTGTGGGTCTAGAATGGAGATGCCATGCCCTGTGCAATGTATCCTTGTGGTTTGCAGGAACATTGACTGTTTTAGTTGGAGAACTCAAAGTATGAGGTGTGGACTTACTTGAAGCAGAACTTTTTTATCTGAGCAAGGGTTTACCTCATAATCTGTGTTGTTAGACCCTCATTTCTGTTTATGAACAATTTATAGGTGGACTGTATCAATGGTGCTGTTTTATAATGCAGAGATGATATTGATCTCCATTGCTGTTATTGTTCTCTTGAAAAATACGAGCAGAAAAACAGTGTGTGTTCTCTGGCCTTGGAAATTGATTAAGGAGCAGTTAGTGATGGTGGATGCTAACACAATCAGGCTTACTTTGCTTTGTACAGGGAAGCTCCATAATGAGGAAACGTCTCTAAATCACATAACTACAGACCCCAGTGAGCAACCTGAGGTTGTCCCAGCCACAAAATCTCTAGATTTTTACTGGCCCAGAAGTACAGACTGTACTAAGCTAGGATGGATCTGACTTACTTTTGCCATATGAAATACATGGCTATTAAAACAGAAAATTTGGTCTAATATATATTATGAATGAATGAACGAATGAATGAATGAATTAAATATATAAATGAATAAGATTAACCAAGAAAAACTATTTACATTATTAGCTATTGTTAGTTTTCCAACAGTCTAGCTTTAAGGTTCTGCTACACATACAACCACACCATGAGCAATGAAAAAACAGAACCTGTCTAATCAATTGATTAATATAGTTACTGAAAATAGCAGCTGCTTGACACGCAGCTTTCATTTATATGAGGCTGTCTCAAATCCTTCAGTCTTTCTTTCAGCAGTTATATTAGAAGGTACTTTGTTCCAACTGTCTTCCACCCTTTCAGTAAAAAAGGATTTCCAACAACCTACCTTAAACAGGTAAATGCAAAAGACAAGAACAACTGGAATCCAAAAACGTACCACGGAGCCCTTGTACCAGCAACAACAAGTAGGTAGTCTTAAATTTATTTATCACAAGCGTTTTTTGCACAAAGGTGCAGCTTCCTCAGAAAACAAATTAACAATGAGGTAAAAGTGCACTTTTATACAAAACAAGGAAATGACAACATGATAAGGTGAAACTCATTGTAGTAATTGGTAAACAAGTAGAAGCCTTCACAAGAACAACTTGTTCCTCAAAGAGAAAATGCAAACATTAATTCATGTTAGTAATAAGCATTTCAAAGTGTGGAATGTTACCAAAAAAATAAACATAAAATTTAAAATGACATATTTAAAATTCTTAAAATATGTGAAAGAAATCATAACGTTAAAGTAAAAATTCAACATAAAAAGACGAAAACTGTAACATCTCAGCAGTACTCAAATTGAGGAGCTATTTAAGGTAGTACCCCCCTTTGTAGATATTCCTTACTTTCTTATGCATACATAAAGACTTTTTTTAAAATATACAAAATTTTTTTGTTTCTGACTTCATGTGACGTGCCTTTGTTGTAGCACCTCTCATGTTAAATATTGCCTAGATTTTAGTTATTATTGTTGTTTATACAATAATATCTTTAAGGTACACAGTTGCTCATTATGGTTCATACTTATAATGGATTACCATTATTTTTTTACTAAGATTTAATCCATTACTGCATATTATACTTACTTTTTTATGAGTTGCTATTTGAATGACTTTTTATGTTGAATTTTTACTTTAACGTTATGATTTCTTTCACATATTTTAAGAATTTTAAATATGTCATTTTAAATTTTATGTTTATTTCTTTGGTAACATTCCACACTTTGAAATGCTTATTACTAACATGAATTAATGTTTGCATTTTCTCTTTGAGGAACAAGTTGTTCTTGTGAAGGCTTCTACTTGTTTACCAATTACTACAATGAGTTTCACCTTATCATGTTGTCATTTCCCTTTTGTTTTGTATAAAAGGGGCGTGCACTTTTACCTCATTGTTAATTTGTTTTCTCTGAGGAAGCTGCACCTTTGTGCTTGCGAAACGTTGTGATAAATAAATTCGTTAAGACTACCTACTTGTTGTTGCTGGTACAAGGGCTCCGTGGTACGTTTTTGGATTCCAACCTACCTTAAACAAACAGCCTTCTAGTTGCATATTAAACCTCATTTTATCTACAATATGCTTGGTCCTTAAACTAACATCTTCAACTTGACTTTTTGTATTCTTTTAGTTCATGTATCTTAATTTACATTTTGTCCTTTAAATTATACAGTTTCAGATAACTACATTTTTTCATTATAACTTTTATTTCCCCTTCCCAGTGCCTAAAGTTGTTGTTATTTGTCTTTCGGCTTTTCCCGGTTAGGGGTCGCCACAGCAGAACTCCGGTTTGCTAATGATTGGCAGTTGGTTTTTATGGTGTCAAGTTGCCAGCCCTACGCCTGACCTTCAACAAAGGCACGCCCATTCAATGCATGTCTTTCGAATGCCCACTCGACCGCGAGGAGGCCATGCAGACTCCACACAGAAGGCACTCCCAACCTAAGCTGAGAATCGAACTGGAGAACCTCTTGCTGTGAGGCAACAAAGCTACCGCTCCATCATCGCGGAGGTCCTTCCCAGTGCCTAAAGTGATCTTCAGAAATACATATACTTTTACATTTTGATCAGTGATCAATCGATTTCACCCCCTTTTCACCTCAGCGATTGCCATTTACTTACCTGATGCTTTCACTTTAACTCAAACTTGTTCCTTCATCATCAGTCTCAAGGCCTTACTGAAATCTAGAAACAACACACCACCAACTTTCCTTTATTTTTTGTCATAACACATCAATAGACTTAAATTTACAATAGAGGACCTTCTTCGAACAGCCTCAAATTAATTTGTATCCCATCACATTTTTTCTTTCTAAAAATTAACCAGTGATACCTTCAGTATAATCTCCACTGACTTATTAACCGCAGATGTCAAACTTATAAATCAGTAATTTTCCATTTCTTTCATATCAGTTTTTCTTCAGTTTTCTTGAACTCTCAACTTTTACTTAGTTGAATTTAAAAAAAGAAACTTAGATAAAAGATGAAACAGCACAAATGCAAGTTTATATGCTGAAAGATGACATTCCACCTCATCAACTCTAGATAGAACATCATTTGGTGTTCCTGCCATGTGAAACTTCAGAATATTTAATTTTATTAGTGATGTCATAGTTTGCATTTACTTTCTGTGCATCTATCAGTATTAATTACTGCATTTCATTCTCAGTCTGGTATTCTCCTGAACGTTTCTTCTGAAAACTCTAATTAAATATTTCACCCTGTTCTTTGGCAACCATTTTCTCCTCTGTATGTAACCAAAACATCATTACTGATTTCCCCAACTTCCTTTGCACATATGCTTAAAAATCACATTTATCCATAAAGTCCATGGCTTAGTTTCATCTCACTCACATTTCTCCTTAAGATTTCATTTTTCTAGCTACATTTGTGAAACAGTTCATACCCTACTTTTTATCATGCGTTACACCTTTTTTATTATTTATTTTATTTATTATTTGGTAACCATGAAGGTGAAGTAGTCCTGAGTCCCTTTTCAACCACAGCTAGGATTCAAAGGAAATAAACAGGGAAAGTAAGATTTTTTTTTTACACTTCAAATATGACTAATTGTTAAATTTACTTAGTTGCAAAGCTTTACTGCAGTGGTGGTGCTGCGGTAGCGTTGTCACCTCACAGTAAGATGTTGTCCTGTTCTATTCTCAGCTAAAGCATCTTCTGTGTGGAGACATGCATGAATGGGCATACCTTCGTTGAAGGTTGTGCGTGAGGGCTGGCAACTCGGCACGTAAAAGTCTACTGCAAATCATTAGCGGACCAGAGTTCCGCTGTAGCGACCCCTAACCGGGAAAAGCCAAAAGACACAACTTAGTTGCAAAGCTTTAGAAAGGTCATATACAGTTATTATATAGTTTTTATCAAGTCAAAAATTATATAGTTCTTATATATTGCTAAAAAAATAGCAGGCTTATATTAATTTTTATCAGTTTACGGGGTTGCAGTATAGTTTGGCAGTATGTAATCACTTTTTAATGGCTTAATATTGAATTTCCTTGAAATAAAATCAAATGGAAGTGAGTAAAAAAATCATAGACTATAGAGATAGGTCTAGAGATTAAGAAGGGATATGAAGAATTAAATGGCAAAGGAAAACAGTTGAAAGACTGTAAATATTTTAGTATTTTAAGCTTTTTAAAGAGTTTGTCCATTATCCCTAAAACATTAACAAGCAAATCTTTTGAAAAAGTGTCTTGATGCCTTTTTCAGCTGGTAGTTTATTCCCTAGAGCTTGGCCCGGTTGTAAGAAGGCTTGTTCACCAATGACTGTTTTAAATGGGGCATGGTTGTGTGATATTAGGTTCTCCTGGGAGTTTCTTGCAGAGTGGGACTGTTCCCTGATTTGGAACTTTCCTTTCACAGGGGTACAGTAGTCACCATTGAGAATTTTATATAGTGAGGTACACAGAAGATATGTAGAATGTAGAATGTAGAAGAATTTTATATAGTGAGGTATGTAGAAGATATGTAGAATGTAGACCTTTCAGTAATGGATAACCAATTTAGTAGGTTGCAGTGGTGTATGTGGGTGTCAACAAGTACAGCAAATCTGGCAGTTTTATTCTCAGTGACTTGAAGTTCTTTTTTATCTCACTCTGTTATAATTCCTCATTTTAAACTTGCTGGAGTAATTCTTATTGCCATTTTTTTGTCCTTATAGTAGAAGTTGATCTTGTTTTTATATGTCCCAAAGCTTATTAATTACTTCTCCCTTCCTTCCTAACCTCCCAAAATCCATAATGTCTATTGCCTTGCATTATAAAATCATCCCCTTAATGTTATACCTGTGTGTTACTTACTTTATCCATAATGCCTTACTGTGTCAGTAGGGTATTTGTAACTGTGTTACTTTTTAAAAACATCTTTATTAAAATATCACTTAAGATGTAGAAACTCATACATTAATATAAAGAAAACAAATCATATAAACATTTTTCCATTTACACACATTCTACATTACGTTTTATTTCTTTAAAACAACTGCCTTTCAGTCTAGCATTACATAAATCATTCATCTCCTGCCTTCCTTGAAACCTTACTCCTCTTCTTGATTATTCTGTATGCATTGTACCACCAAGTTTCATTTAATTATAATTAATTTACTCTTTCCCTTTTCTAAAGCTCCTTCTTCCAATATCTTTTACAAGATTCAATACTTCAAAAACAGTTGGTTTAGATTTTGATTTCCATTTTCTAGTAATTGCATTTTTTTAAATAAGTTTTATTGAAAGCATTTCTGAAAGATACAATTATTAACAAAAAAACTAGACATATTTGATGATGGAATAGATAAAAACAACAACATTAATATAAAAGGTAAAAAAAAGACAATGAACTTTGTACATAGATGTTTACTTATTTATAGACAAATTAAATTAAAACAAGTGAATAAAAGCTGATTAATACCTTTCTGTTATTGATTTTCTAATAGTTCAGTTATATTCATCCATTGATTATATAGTGCGGTATTCCTAGAAGATCTAGCTTTGATTGTCATTGATTCTAGTTTGGATACTTCCAAGAGAATATCTTTAAAGTTTTGAAAAGAGGGAATTTGTGATGATTTCCAATTTCTTGTAACTTCTTTCCTGGCTATGGACAGTACAGACTAAATAAGTGCATATTTACTTAGTTTTACACAAGGGGGATTGGGGAATTAAATAAAACTAACGATTTAGTAAGTAAAAAGTTATCAGTGAATATTGCTTGCAAGAAAGTATTAATATCTTCCCAGAATTTTTTCATATGTAAACAATCATAGAAGATATGGGCCCAGCCAGCATTTTGTACCTTCATACATCTCCAACAAAAAATATTTTCTTTATACAACTTATTTATGTTATGTGGAGTAATGAAAGATCTATTCAAAAATCTCCAGGTAAATATTCCCCATTAAGTGGTGAAGTAGTTTTATCTGCTGAGTGAAGAACATTCGATTTATCTTTATCTGAAGGTTTGCATTTATTAATGTCCGAAAAATATTTCCAATAATTGTCTGGTAATACATCTAAATCTGTTTTAATAGATTTATATATATTTGACAGGCTATTTTTAATTATTATTTTGTTGAGTAAAAGCAATCAAGTGCTGAATAAGTTTGGGGATTAAATTTTTAACTGAAAAAGGTATTAAATCAAATTTATTTTTGATATAATTTCTAGCTTCTTGTAATTCAAGCCATAAAGATGAATCAGGGTAATTTTCTTTCAACAAAGTATTAATTGATTGCAAATCATTGTTTTTTAACATTTGATGCCAATAAATCAGATGTTTCTGTTCAAATATTGACATTTTATGAAAATTAGTAGAGAAGATAACCCCCTGTGTATATGCTTGGGGAAAATAAGGAATAACCAACTTTCATATGATTGTAACCTAAGAATAAACTTTTTAAAAAGATTTTAAAATAATGTTAATATAGTTTGAAATAAAATTATGTGTGGGACTAAGAGAAACTATTCATTCAGATTCCATATGAAAGTGTTATTTACTAGATTTAGTTTAAAGAGATTATTATTATTATTGTTTAAAATTTGTGATGAAGAAAGAATAAAATCTTTCCATTTTGCTGAGTATTTACTATCTATAAGGTATAAATACTTTTAATAACTGAGGAAATTGAATATAATTCCAAATCTGGCAATGCAATACCACCATTATTCCAGCTGTACATATGATATGTTAAATAGATCCTAGGTTTAATTGGGAACCAAAGACATTTTTTAATCATAGTGTCAACATTTTTTAATTATTGTATAAGGTAGAGGAATAAAAATAGATTGTACTATGTATATGATTGTAGAAGTATCATTTTTATAATTGATAATTTCTCCTCTACTGAGAATTTTTATTTTAGACCATTTCTGTATTAGTTTATCTATTTCTGTTAAACTATTATCGAAGTTCAGTTTTTGAATTTCTTTTATATTTTTGGCAATAATTATACCTAAATATTTTATTTGCTGGGATTGTGGCATGTATTTTTCAAATTCATTTTGAATATTGTATTTATTTGGGCCAGTTAACAATATTTGTGTTTTGTTGTGGTTAATTTCTAAACCTGAGTTTTTTTGGAAATAATCTATATCATTAAATAATTCTTGAATTGTTGGATTTTTACTCCCCAGGGTAATCAGAATGTCATCTTCAGACATTTGAATCTTTGAAGAATTATTAAAACTCATTCAAAACCTTTAACATTACTATTTTCTCTGATCAAATTTGCCCAAGGTTCCATAACTAAAGTAAACAATAGAGGGGATAAAGGACAGCCTTGTTTAGTCCTTTTAGTGATAGGTATGAACTGTGATATATTAGAACCAATTTTACATAAGCAAGAGAGACTGAATATAACTGGGTGATAAGATTTATAAAATTATTTGAAAACCTAAGTTCCTGTAAAGGAATGAAAAGGTAATCCCAATTAACTGTGTCAAAGTCACAATTTATATCTAAACTAACAATAGGTTATTTTTAGGTATTTAGTTGATTCAATTAAGGTTATTATTCTTTTAATGTTATCATAAGCTGTTCTATTTATTATGAAACTTGTTTGGTCTTCATCCATTAGGTTGGGAAGAAAACTTTTAAGCTTCTTTGCATATATGGACATAAACATTTTATAATCCGTATTTAATAATGATATAGGCCTATATGAACTACATTTTGCAGGGTCTTTATCAGATTTTAAAATGGGAGCAATAAATGCATATTTCCATGATGGAGGGATAGTATTATTAATTTGTATGGTATTAAAAAATGAAAGTAATAGTGTAATAGCATCATTCGGTAGAATTTTGTAGATTTCTGGAATAATACCACCGTTACCAGGTGCTTTATTTTGTTTGAGTGTATTCATTCATTCTTGGATGTCTTTTAATGTAATTTGTCTATCCAATAATTTAGTTTGTTCTTCTGTTAATCTGTTTTTAGAGTGTTTATTAATAAAAGCTTGAACATATTTCTTTGGATTTATTGGAGCAAAAGATTGGTTAAGTTTAAGGAAAAATTCTCTAAATTCAATTAATATGTTACTTATATCAGATGCCTTTTTTTCTTTTGAGGTGACTATATTTCTTTAATGTGATTAAATTTGTTTAATCTTTTAACTGTTGGCTAAAATATTCAACAATCTGGGGTTTATTGAAAAGTTAATAAACTTAAATTTTTCTAGGCTAATTGTAGTTTTTATGGTTTAGAATCTCAAGATATTTCTTATTTAAATATTTTAATTCATCCAGTTTGGATTTTTCATGTTGATTTTTTGATAACTCAAGGTTCAAAATGTCAAGTTTAGTTTGTATCTCTTTTAAATCTGTATCCCACAAAAGTCTTTTTTTATACCAATCTTTTATTCTGCCATATAGATATGCCTTCATTGCATCTCAGATGAAAATTCCAGGTGTATTAATGTTGGAATTAAATTATAAGAAACTATGAACTTCTTCTAGTATGAAAGTGTTAAAATCTTTTAACTTAGTGATATATGCTGGTATCCGTTTTATCTGAACATTAGCACATGCATAAATAAATATATCAAAGGTTGTTAAATTGTGATCTGAAAAGGGACATGTAATAACTTTTACATTACTTAAAGAATCTGTTAAATGGTTAGAGATAAAATCTCTATCTATTCTTGAGAATGTATTGTGTCTGTGTGAAAAGAATGTATAGGATAAAGATTTAGGGACTGCATAATTATTAATATCCTTCAATAAGAAGGAATTTGAAAATTCTTTTAGTAATCTGGCTGAGCTCAAAACTCTTCTCTTACATTAGAAGTAGAGTCCGAACAATCATAAATGCAGTTAAAATTGCCAGCTAATATAACATTGCCCTTAGAAAATTGAGTAATATGATCTATATGTTGTTGTGCTGAGCTCTGTCCAAGGCCAGGAATCCAGTACATGTAAATTAGAGTAAAAATTAAGTTATTGAATTCTATGACAATAGAGACTACCATACCTTTATTATCTTTGTATGAGTCTATTATTTTAGGTAGTAGTAATTTGTTATTCCAGAGTATTGCAACACCTTTTTTTCTGAATGTGCTCAGAACTAGTGAGTATTGGAAAATATTTAGATTCTAATTTGGAAACATCACCCTCAATCAAATGAGTTTCTTGCAAAAAGATTAATTGTGAGTTATTTAACTGAAGACACTTGTTTAGAGACCTTCTCTTATTGGGGTTATTTAATCCATTTATGTTAAGGGCAATCCAATGTAAAGCCACCATGTTATATGTGTATTGGGGTGTAACAGATACTGATTAAAACTTTTAATGAACTTTAATCTGTTAGATAATATTAGAAAAATGTTGAAGATATAGCAATATATAGAGTGTGAAACATAAATAAAAAATTAAAATTAAAATTATATGAATAATATTCTACTATACTTGTTTTAGTGAACATTAAAAAGAATATTAGCAAAAAGTAATTACAGAATCTTCTAACATTAAAACCTTCTAAACCCCCCCTGGAGTTATAAACTCCTAATTTGAGTGACATTAATCACCTAAATTAACAAACCAACTAGCAGCATATTTCTATCACGCTCCACCTAAGTATGATCTATTTTATAATTAAAAACATGGCTTGTAAATAATAATGTCTGAATTATGCAAAAGAAGAACTCAACATATATTCTTTTAAACTCTAGAGTTACAACATTTGCTAGTGCAATAAGTCTACACTATTTTAAAAGTCACTATAATCAACTCACTGCAAAAAATGCTTCACTTGACAGATAAAGAAGTATATTGTGATTATTAACAAACATGTAAAAAGGTAACTGTATAGAACGATGCAACTAGATTTACCTTTTGTTTCTTAAGTTATCTTTTTATAACCAAAAATATATTGAACCATTCATTAATGAGGAATAATGCAATATTATAGTGGATATAATATATATAACTAAGCTAGAAATCTATATAAAGTGAGTGCATTAATTAAACGTATAGTCTAAAACATAGAATATAAATAGCACTTCACAAACCATCAACTGCAGCTATACCCACATTTAAATATATAACAGAGAAACAACAAGTATCTTAACAGATCTAACATAAGTATTAAAATGCAGATGACTACAGTAACACAATACAATAGCTTTTTAACGTTGTGAATGCAAAATGTAATCTGCTTAACTTATGAACTTTAAGCATATTACAAAAGTTGCAACTAAATGTCATCATTTCCACTAGTCATTAAAGCATGTCATGCCATTAATACATATCATGAGAACATGAAAGGAAACATATATAAATAATATTGCTTTAAAGTAACTTAATGTTAAACATTAGACATTATGAATCCTTGCTTCAAAAACTAGTCTCTAATAATGTGTAAGCACTTTTAAATAATCTGCTATATAGGTGTTTTACATCTGCAAATTTCATAACTTAGTACATGCATAAACATTTTATTATAATGATGAACATTGCATTATTTGTTTTACTTTAAATCGGCTCCTCTCTAGCCACCAAATAAAATAGCATATCAGTTACTTTTGATATGAGCATAAAGTGTATCTTTCAGGAATTGAGTCCTCATAAGAGGATTTGTGAAGATTTTACCTTTTTATAGAAGGCAAAATCAATGTACATCTTGCCGTTTAGTCCAAGTATTAGAAGGATACAGATACTGCCATCTAAAAGTGTCCAAGCTGGAGATGATGTCATGCTGCTCAGTGAAATAATATGCGTGAGCTCATTTCGCTGAGCCGTAATTACATTGGCGGCTGGTGACTTCAAATCAAAGGGGGGCTGCAGGAGATAGCCGAATGGGTGGGGTCAATGGGAAGGGGTGCGGACAACTAGAAATGGGAGGAGCTATGCTCAAAACCACAAAAACTAAACATTAATTAAATATACTACCCTGGGTGCCAAACCCTCATTAAGAGTGTCCAATCAAGACAAATGAAGTGTAAAACAATAAAAATATTTCAATGCATTGGCTGCTTGACAGCTTACTTAATATCTAGATGGAAACAAAGGTTGTGAGGCATGAAAAAATAAATTACTTTTTAAATACATTACTGGAATGCCAGTCAAAATCAAGTATAAGAAAAACATGCAGCACTCAGCTCAAACCGCTTCTCCTTGCACTGCATTATAATTTATATTCAGCTTTATTAAAGTACCAAGTAACATGCTGAAAGTAGCAATCTCTGTGATATCCACACTTGTAAAAATGTTTATCTAAAAAAGACCTGCTGCCTGACAACTATCTACTTGTTTCATGGGGAAAACAAAAAAAATTAAAATCAAACAAGCTCAAGATACATTGCTTAAAGGATTACCGTACAGGTTATGGACCACACATGAATGGCATTCTGTTTAGTTTACGGGTAAAGTCCTCAGAGATCACTGGAAGTCTCCAACAAGTGTAATGAGCTTCTTAAAATAATGTAATCCTGTCCTTTATTACAAATACTGTCATATGCATTTCAATAACCAATGCTTATACATTATCTAGTTAAGTATTCTCTGCATGGCAACAACAGAAAGGCTTCAATGTTGGCAATTCTTTAACAATATGCTTATTAAAGCTTACTTGCATGTTATGATCTCAGACAAGCTTACCTGATGGTCATTAAAGCATTGCTACTTAAAACACAGAGCAACAGGCACTTTGAGTAATAAGCATAAATCAACTGTACAAAAATATGACAGAAACCAGACCATCATGCAAAATCAAGAACAGATGAAAAGCCACTGTAGTACTTGTGTCTACCTTGGATGGGGGATACCCTGCACATTTACACTGCATGGGGGGATACCCTGCACAACTGCTCCTTGCCTTGCTTGGACACATCCAGAGTCACTACATGGGGGAGTAGGGTGCAACAAGTATGTCACAATTTGAAATGTCTCTGGCGGTCTGATGGCCCCGACACATTTGTCATACCTCACCATCAGAGCAAAGCCATACATAGAAGTGGGACAAAGGCCCAAAAATAAGGACAATTTTTAAATATTGCTCTTATAAACTTAGAAAGATAACAGAATAGTAGGTCTTGTATTAGTATGAGTTTTCTGAAGGATATGAAATCTGAAACTCAAATATCTGTCATTATTTTCTAACTTCAGTCTTTAATGATTTACCACTAATTTGCCAAAAACACAATTTTATGAAAAATGGACCAAAAATGTGACACAAAAATATAAAATAGCCACACAATACAGCTGGGAACCTGTCAAAGAAGGGACATTTTTAATAATAATACTGCTAACTTGAGCAGCTGACAAAATAAAAGAATCTACATGCATTTCTGGAATAAAAGTAATCTATAACTCTGAGTATTACAGTTATTTCTAAATTGTAAACCCTCCATGTTTTCTTCCAAAATTGCTATTTTGCAGAGGGATTATTAGGGGAAGAGCAACATTTTGAGCCAAATTCGGAGACAGTTGAGAGGTTTGGCTATGCCTAATTCTATAAAGCAATTTATTTGTATGTACCTCTCAACCTGCTAATGCAATAAATCTGGACAAGGCCAAATATATTGGGGGAACATAAACAGTACTAAAAATTGCTTTTGTATAAACTGAAACAGTTGATAGAACAGGTCGTACTTCAGCATGCATTTTTCTGAAGGTTATGAAGTCTGAAACTCAGTGTCATTAGTGACTTAATTCCTAAATGAATTTCCAGAAAACCACAAATATTATGAGGAACAAACCAAAAATAAGAAGCAAAAATCTATTCATTCTGTGAAAATCTGGACAGTTGGGAGGTATAGTTCAGCTGGGGCTGTCTTTGAGTTTGCCGCCCTTCCCCCTCACAAAATCATGGTCGAATGGAGCTCTCCCCCCTGCATCCATTCCAATGATCCATTACTTGGTTATATCACTCCATTTACCATAAACACTAATGTGCATACTGCTTTACTTCTATGATGATCTGGATTTCATTTGAAAGTTTCATTTTGCATTTTACAGCACAAACACTAAGATATCTGCTAAACAAAGCAACGCAGTCTAACAATGAAAACAGGCTTAGCATTAAAAACTTCTCTGCCCTTGAAACACACATTCAATGAAACAGCATTGAAACCCACATTCAAAGAAAATAAGTTTTTCCAGTGGCAGATAAAGATTAACTTTGGGCTGTTTTCAAATCATAGGCCCCTTGCACATGAAACATACATGTGCTCATTGATACACCTTCCTGACATTCAATGAAACAGCATTGAAACCCACATTCAAAGAAAATACATTTTGCCAGTGGCAGATAAAGATTAACTTTGGGCTGTTTTCAAATCATAGGCCACTTGCACATGAAACATACATGTGCTCTTTGATACACCTTCCTGATTCTACTAAATTATATCCCTTGTACAATACAGTACAGTTGTTAGACGGCATTTTAAATGTATTGTTTTGAACATTTTTCCAGTAAACAATGAAACAAAATGCATGCACCAATGACAAAACTACCCAATTCAGAACATTTCCATCATAAAAGTCTACTCAACCTTCTACAGTCCACCAGTATCAGTAAATATGCACAATCTCTTAAGTAGTAAAAGTCATCTAAATAATTCCACATTAAAGAAATCTGTAACAATGAAGAGGTTGCTGCTAGCAAACAACTTTGTATGTCACTGTTTATTCATCTACAAATAAAGTGCCTGTTGCCCTTGAGGAATAAATTGCCTATGTTGCATGCATTAAAAAAAAAATAAAAATAAGCTAGTAATATCGCTATAGGTGCTCTATGGCAAACAGATAACAGGTTCATAGTTACTACTCTAGGTATCTTTGCGAAAAGACTGCAGCATCCACCCACTTTACAACACAGTACAGTATCAGCAATGCATCTATCTACTGTGGGAGTAGAACCCACAGCCTTCTGCATCAAAAGCAAGTACACTACCTGTTGTGCTATTAATGCAAGCAGACTCAGAATAAGCAGCACTAAAGTTTTGTTCCCCTGCAGCTCTCAGCTCCTTGTAAAATCTACTCGACACGCAGTTGTATCTCTGAACTTTGCAGCACAAGAAATCTGGAAAAGCCAAAATTTATTTGGGGGGGGCAACCAGGGACACATTTTAAACATTGCTTGTATAATGTTGGAAAGTTGCTAGAATAAAATGCTGTGTTACCACCATACATTTCACTGCCACGTCTTTAACCCAGGGGACCCTGTGCAAAACAGTCAGAGAAACATTCACTATGCCAAATCAGCTGTTTTGTAAAAGAGAGGAAGATGAACTAAAATGGCTACAATTTAGTGAATTCAGTTCTCAGCATAGCTGTCAACCTCTTGGCACAAAACACCTGAACAAAGCCAATAAGGGGGGGGGGGGGGATACAGCCCCCAAACATTCAGTGAATTCAGTTCTCACTATAGCTCTCAACCCCTTAGCAAAAAACATGTGGACAAAGCCAGTAATGGGGAAGGAATACAGCCCCCAAACATTCAATGAATACAGTTCTCACCATAGATAACTCTCAACCTTAGCACAAATACCTGGACAAAGCTAATAATGGGGAAATACAGTCCCAAAAATAGGGACACATTTCAAATATCCATGTTATAAACTTAGACAACTGCTAAAACAATTTTGTGCTACCATGTACTTTCTGAAGAATATGAAGTCTGAAATTCAAATGCCTATTTTTTA
Source organism: Protopterus annectens (assembly GCF_019279795.1). NCBI lineage: Eukaryota > Metazoa > Chordata > Ceratodontiformes > Protopteridae > Protopterus > Protopterus annectens. Next base: position 1,900,685,555 of record NC_056725.1, read on the forward strand.
AACTTTTAACCAGGAAACTAGTCTGACTTGGAACAAAAGACAATTTTCAGCAGAGTAGAGAGAAATGCCAATTACATCTTTGCAAGTAAAGAGAACATGTAGACACCACACAGAAGGAACCCCAGCCAAGAATCAAACCAGAGAACCTGTAGCTGGTAGGCAACAATGCTACCAGTGCAGCACTACACTACAGACTTTGCAAGGAAAAATGTTGATACAGAAACCACAGATTTTATAAGGAACAGAAAAAATATGAGGCAAAACTCTGCAAGTTTTTTTTAGAAATGGTGGTGGATAGGGAATTCAGGTCCTTGCCACCTGCATCCAAGGTACAGTGTTCAAGCCTGAGTCTCTGTCCACCATTTGCTCTCTCTAGCCACCAGTATTTAGTAACTGGGGCATTTCACACACACACACACGCACACACACACACACACACACACACACACACACACACACACACACACACACACACACACACACACACACACACACACACCAGCAAAACGACCTACCCTCTAGTCAGGAAGCAACTCACTTACCTGATACCACCCGAACAATCCAGCGACCTGAAGCAGCAAAATCCACCCGTGACATGGAGCAATCCAGCTAGCGACCAAAACCTGCTACACCTACCTCCTGAATGAGCCCGCGCAATGAAAGTCCCGCGAGAGCAGCTCACCTCTCTCAGTCCTGATTGGATCTGCCTGCAGCCGAAGCAGTCCAGACCTCCTCTTCTGTGCGGTCATCCCCGCACTGATTCCTGGGTGCATTTGCAGCAATGACTGCTGGGAACCTATGTTTCTCTATCCGGACTGCAGTCTAGATTTTTTTTTCTGTTTGTTTTTTAGTTTTACAGATTTTTCTTTTCTTTTTTTAAGGTGGGAGGGCTGCAGTCCGGCAGTCCGATACCACGAGCCGCCCCTGAGTAATTATTTCAAACAGCTTCACGAATTTCAGCGGGAAATTGTAGGTTGAGGAAACAGCATCTGAGGATTTCTACTGTCTCCAGAGCCTCTCGAGACACTCCAGCAACTCTCTGAATCCTTTTTTCTTTAAGGTAAAGTATTGAGGGGAAAAAAGGGAGAGAGAAAAAAGGAAAAAAAAAAAAGAAACAACTTTTGGAACTACCATGTCTCTAGTTCTGTTACAAGCCCAAAACCCCCAACGAACAGGGCTAAGCCAAACTGAAGTAGCATCATACAAAGCAACATCCAAAGAAATCATTAGCCCCAAACAAACAATATCATAAAAAAAAAAAAAATGAAAGAATATGCTTCCCAGTACTACAGATAAACAGACACACTCAATTACTTTAACTAAAGCAGGCAATCAAGTAAAGACACGGCAGTGCATCAACAGAAAAAAATCATCAACAGCGTATCTATCACACAATTCCCACAGCCATTCAGAGAAACATAAGTAGCACTATAAACAAAAAGGCATAAAGACTATGGGAAAGTAAATTCAAAACTATTAGTATATACACTAGTATAACAAAATATAGAGAAAAGACAGCAAAAGGAATGTTTAGTATACAGCTATATCAGTATATAGCTACTTAGTATCAGTGAAAGAAAATAAAATTAAACTAGTGTATTCATTGCAGACAAAATCACATGTAAGCTAGAGACAATAAACAGATTTTTTCCTTTTAATAAATAGAATATATTATAAAGTAAGTTTATATAGGATATAGACTATATAATTGTTTAGAAAGAGCTAAGGCTAAAAGAACTAAATACTGTTAAACTTATAGAATAATACAAGATGTTAATAAAATATTATAAATCAATAGAAACACAAGCTAAAACCACAATACAATAAAGAATATAACAACATTCACCTGTTAAACCATTTTCATTATCCTTGACTACTGGGTCATGAGAAAAATCATTTCTGAGAAAAAAAAAAAGGAATATAAATTCCTTCTGTAGGAAATTATTTTTTGAGCTTCTTCTTGTGCTCTACTGTTTTCCAGGTGCCATTTTCAGCTAATCTCTTAAGACTTGAACTAGCCCAGTCCATTTAATCTATTTTTTCCAGTATTTTGTTAGACTTTATATATTTGATAGCTGTATCTATTTCCACAAATATCTTAGGGCCATCTTGAAGGAAGATTTTCAACCTTGCAGGGAAAAACAGGTGAGACTTTATTTGTGCTTTTTTAAGTTCTTTAAGTAATGGTAAAAATTGCTTCCTTTTAGTTATAACAGAAGTAGAGTAGTCATTATCAAAATATATGATGCAATCTCTGTATTTAATTGGTGACTTAGAACAAGCAGTTTTCAAGACTATTTCTTTATCATGAGTTGATAGAAATTTAGCTATGACTGATTTTGTAGAGTTACTTTTGGTATTTTTGGATGTAGATAATGACCTGTGGGCTATTTCTATACCAAAAGAAAGTGCTTCAGGTAGCTGTAAAATTTCAGGAATCCATGAGGTTAAAATGTCTCCATATTATTTTCTTCTAGATTGTCTGGTAACCCAAAGATTCTGACGTTATTTCTTTGAAATCTATTTTCTAGATCATCTATTTTTGTTTGGAGCAGGGTATTTTGCTTTAGAAGAAATTCTAAGTTATGTTTAATTTGGTTTATTCTACTATCCATGTTGTTTAGATATGTTTCAATACCAGTAATTTGTTTCTTCTGCTGCTTAAGGTCTTGATGTAAAGTCTCCATTTGTTGAGAAGTATTTTCTTTAAAAGCATCAATCTTCATGGCCATTTTGTCAGTTTTTGTTGATAGTTCCTGAATAGTGGTTAAAAGAGTTTGAAACTCTTTTTTTATTGCTGAGTCCTGATAAGAGGATTTAGTGAAGCTCATGTTGGTACCAAATGCCAGAAACCTGTCTCTTAATTTTTGACAGGAAAATTAAAAAAACTTAAAAAAAATTATAATACTACCTAGACTATTAAAAGAAACCAAATATGTAAAAAAAAGTTTTAGTTAGTTAAAATAAAATATTCCTGTCATAAAAGGTATGATAAGGCAGAACTGAAAGAAAGTGGTGCTACTTAAGGCTCATCCTTGGTCACACCCCCCCAGTAATTGCATTTTTAACAGCCAACAGAATTAAACTTAATAAAGCCTTACTCTATCTAGGCAATTCATATCCTGTTTCCCATTTCAAAAGAATAATTTCTTTAGTTCTGGCCATTTGCTCACCCAATATTTCTGACAGGACTCTGTAGGCAATTTTTAAGTCTGCCAACTCATTTCACTCCCAAAAGACATGTTCCCAGTTATCTCTTTCTTTCACATAATACCTCTAACATTTGCTATTTACCTGAGGAAAAATTATTTGAAATCTGCCTGGAGTACAAAAATACCTGTGCAAACACTTCCAAGCAAAATTCCTAAACCTTCTGGACTTTATTGCATGCATGGGAGCCATGCACATGTCCTCCCATTGTTCCCTTGGAAATTGTTTTTCCAGTCTCTCTTCCCAATCTTTTCTAACCTCCTCTGATTGATACTGATAGTTATCATGCAATATTTTATATGCCATACTAATTATCCCCTTTTTACCAGTAGCTTCTGTTCTAGATTCAACTAAAAACAGAGCAGATCTTTCATTTAGGACTCCCTTAGCCTTTTGTCTTTGTCTATATTCTGAGCTGATAGGAAAGGCACTCTGTAACCTGTAATCCAAATGTCTTCATGGCTTCATTTCACTCTATTACATTTCCCTGTCAAGTTGTTTGCTCACAATGCCTTGGTTTCTTTGTCAGTTTTCTCCTGTAAATTCCACCCCTTGCCTATTTTCTGTAACCCTGTTTGCAGTCATTACTATCAACAAAATCTCCTTTCTCCACTCAAGTGTTGACTTAGTTCGTATAGTATTTTCTGCAGCTTCATGAATATAATATTTTGTATGGTGGTTATTATTCTCTTTAAGGATCTGCATCCAAAATGCCATTCTTTCCTTATTTCTTGACCCATACTTCAAAATCATCCCTTTCCATATTGAATTATAACCATCTGCTTGTGCTGTGTATATGAGCCTTAACTGTGTAGTGCTAAAATATCCCTTCAAATCAGGTAATAATCATAAACCACCTTATTCTATTAGGAGGATCAGCTTATCCCACTTAACTCTTGCTCTCCTCCTTTCCCAGATACATTTCATCAGCTCTATAATATTAAAAATTTTCCACGTCTCCAGTGGTTAATAACACTATGCCTGACCTGTATATAAAACTAACGGGACTAAAAACATTCCGATGCTTGTATCTTGCTATCCATATCCACAAATAAGAGTTTCCAGTTTCTCAGTTTTGCATTTTCTTATGTTTTGTCTCCTCCCACATATCCATAGCTGTCAAAACAGAAGGCTTTTTAATCTGTATTCCTAAATACTTCATCTTATCATGTCTGGGCATTGCGAACTAAGTCATGAGTGGGTAGATAATTTAAGGCTTTATTTTATCTTCATTAATTTTATATCCTGAAAAGACTTGAAACCATTTTAAAATTTTCTTCAACATAGATGTCCTTTTCTGGATTTATCAAATACAAAATAATATCATCTGCTAACAAAGCCAACTGCTCTTGATTACCATACCAACTATATCATTTTATTTCTGAGTCACTTATTTGCTTTGCCAGTTGCTCTAAATGTGAAACAAATAAAGGGGAAAGAGGACACCCCTGCCTATGTTCTCTGTTCAAGTACAACTTATCATAGGGGAACCTTCTTACTTTAATTCCTGCCTCCGATTCTTCATACATCCTAGAAATTAACCTTATTATTGTATCAGGAAATGCAAATGCTTCCATTGTCCTACTCATAAAATCCCAGCTGACTTGTTGAATGCTTTCTCTGCATCAAGACCCAGCAACATAGGTGGTATTTTCTTATATTCTGCTTCTTTCTGGAACATCATTGCTCTATTAATATTGTCAAATGTTTGTCTCCCACCACAAAATCATATTGATCCATATATATCAATTTTGGCAATAAATTTCTATTATTTTCACTAATATAGACATAACATTTTATAATCATGGTTAAAATTGAATTAGATCTATATGAGGATGGGCCTGACAGGTCTTTACCCTCTTTGGGTAATACAGCCACCACAGTTCTCTTCCAAGATGCTGGTGCTTCATCTCTGTTTAAAATACTATTAAAATCTTTCACATTTTTATCAATTTCTTTCCTCCAAACTTTTATAGGAATACCATCTGTCCCTGGAGAATTCTCTGCAAGTTGATTATACATCACCATTTTTTTCATCTCCTCTTATCTTAACTATCAGTTGTTGAGCCTCATATTCCTCTAATCTTGGCATAATTGAATTATTTTTCTTGTCATAGGCTCCCTCAGTTGGCGACAACCCTTTCTTATTTCTGCTACTTATGCCACTGAGCAAAATGTTAAAAGCAATATCTCTAACCTCATGCATATTATCCAAATACTCCCCTTCCTAATTTTTTCTTTAGCATACTGTAGTTGCTGCTCTTCTTGTTCTGGACAGTCCACTTATTCTACCATAATTTAACCTTTGTCAGCCCATCTAAATAATTCCTGTTGCTTATTAACCATATCTCTTTCTGTGTTATTTCTATCCAGTTATGAACTCCATTTTCATTTTATCCCATTCACTAACTATTCCTCTTGAAGAAATGTATGTCTTCCCTGATAATTTAAATGATTCTCACTACCCATTCCTTAAATTCCTCTCTAACCGGTAGGTGGGAAAGCACCAGTGATTGATTTTTACTTCAATGCCCTGTATTTTTGTCTTAGTTTTTATCAGTGCATGATCTAAAACAGTTATTTGATGTGTGTCAAAGCTTTCAATTAAATGCACATGTTCCTGTGAAATATAACCTCTGTCCAGTCTAGCCCAGTTATTGTACACTAGGGAATAATTAGTAAATTCTGTCCAAGTTCCTACTACTGAATTCACATCTTCCATACCAAATACTTTCATAAATTTCTTCAGACAGCTCCCTTATTTTTGTTATATTTTTCCTTCTAGGTCCCCCTGATACATCCACACTATTGCAAATCAAGTTCCAGTCCTTATCTGTAAGTAATATTCCTTGCTGAAAGCTGATTATTTCTCCCAAAATTTTCATAAGCATCGTAATAGCAGTTTTGGTAGAATATAGATACATGCCAGAATAATCCTCCTCCTTTGCAATAGTCCCTTACTACCACAAATCTACCATTGCTGTCCTTTCCTCTCTTCTATCAATATTAGAGCTCTTCTTAGCAGTCAGTATTATTACTCCCCTTTTCCTTTGTCTCTGATATTCTGCTGAATTTGCATACTGAAATCCTTTCTTTTTTAAAACACATTTATTGAATTATCACTTGTGACATAGGCACATTTACATTTATATAAAAGTAACAAAATGTATTAACAAGTTAAATTTAATAAACATTATGCTTACATATATATTGCTATATATCATATAACCTAAGTAACATTACATAAATTAGCCCATTTATGCCCCTTTTTAAAACAAGAAATATATTTATTAAACCATCACCTACAACATAAGCAAGCATACATTCACTTCCTCATTTCTTTCTAAATGTGTTTCTTGCAGCATTGCTATTTTCACTGTGCATTTCTTAATATAATGCAATACTCTTTCATTTTTGTCTGGGCCTGTAAGGCCATTTATATTCCAAGATATAATTGATAGAATAGCCATTATGATAAAAAATATTTCCCCCAACTAATTATACATGATAGTTATTTTGAATTTGTATTTCAACTGTTTTCTAACATGTACTCACTAATGTTTGACAGTCTGATATTTTATACAGTTGTTCTTCTCATCTGCATTTGAATCTCTGTCACATTTCTCAAGATGTATTGCTTTAATGAAAACTCTCAAACAAAAAACTAAATACCCACATCTCCTATTAAATTAAAACAAACATGTAAAACTATGTACATTTTCAACAAATTAAGTTTAACCCTCTAGAACAATTGCCCCAGTCAACAACTGCACCCATAGGCCTAACCTAACCTAAAATTAAGGTTACAAATGCTAAAGCTCATGCTATAGCATATGATCCTACTTACACCTATTGCTGTCTGTTATTTTCTTATCTTATCCCTATTCCCCTCCCAGATGTGAAGAACAGCTTGTATGCTTTCAGAAAACATTAACTTTTAGCGCTGTGAAAATGTGCATTGTTTACCTGAAAATAAAACTACATTTTGCAATGTTGTATTAAATGCATCTAAATATTAAAGCTGCTGGGGAGGCTACAATCTCTTATTCACTTCCTATAACTTTATTTTTACTGAATTGCTTGTCACTGTACTTTTAAATTTGCATTTCCCTCAACAACGAACACTTAGAAGTAGGCTTGCCACCTATCTGCTATTTTTAGTGACTATACAGAAATCAGAATGATTCTTCAGTAGTCTGGAAGGCACTGTACAACTCCACTACTCTGTTTAGCATTATAAACAGAATAACAGAGTTTGTAAAAAAAGCAACCTCTGTCTGGTTTTTTTTTTCACAAAAGGTATCACTATTCCATATATAAAAAAACAAAAAAGAGTAATGTGATTGTTCAGTCTGAGATTATGTAAAAGCAGAAAAAATAGACTAAAATACATTCTACCCTATGATGTACACATTTTTGTCATAGAATGGGTGTGAACATGGGTGGAAATAGGTGGGGCTGGGCATAGGCACTGGTAGGAATGGGTGTGAACATCAGTGGAAATAGGTGGGGCTGGACAGAGGCACTGGTAGTGCAGGGGGGGGGCATGGTGTTGGTCCAGTTTTTGGTATTGCAAAAAGTGGCCACCCTACTCAAAATTCTCAAGATTAATTGCTTGCACCTGCGCACAGCTTGTCACCATTTAAAAGTAGTCTGAAATTATAAAACAATTGTTAACAACTTGTAGATGTATGAAGAAATCTTTGTAAAAATCCTTCTGGCTAACTGCCTTCAGCTGCACACTTCTTCACTCTCACTGAGAACATTTGTAAATGGAAAAAGAGCTAATATCTTTGCAGATCCAAGAAGCTTAACATGCTTCATTGCTTCCATAATTTTGTCTTATTTTTCAAGCCTGTTTGCTTATAAAAATATTTATAGCTTAAGCCACGGACATTAATCTAGATATCCACTCTTGTAAAAAACAAGGGAGATTATCATCTTAGTTCCACATATAATCAATGTGTTATTTTCAATACATCTGTATGCCTGCACTGTGTTCATATCAGTCATTACTAAGTTAGGAATATGTATTCCCTCCATGTGTTCTTTTACTGTCTGTTTTAAACTAGTTCTCGTCACAATTTCAGATAATGCACTTTTTGTTCAGCACAGTGATAACAGATATTCCCACCTAATATGTGTGTTGAATAAGTATCCATCTAAATTAAAGCTCAAGTCATTGGTCATGTAATTGATTTTGGACAAGATTTTAAGTCAAGCCTGCTTAAAATAAGGTCATAAAACAAATTCACATATAGGCAAAAACAAAAAAGAAATATGTGTTTAAGGAAAACAGTCTGCTCCAAAATTTAAACCATGATGGCTGAAAGAAAATCAATCATGAAAGGTGAGGAAAAAAGCTGACTGGAAAGAATTCTGCAGCTGTTCAGCAAAAAGTAGTGCAAGCTCCAGCTTTGGTGCAAGACATGATTTCCAGTAACATAGAGAGAAAAAATAAATCAAATGTACTCAGAGATGATTAAAATAAATGAAACACTGATGGAGTATATAAACTCAAATAACAAAAGGCTGTAAAAATGTAAGAAGCTTAAAACAGATATTCAGATGAGGCGATAAAACTACAAATATCAGAGGTCAAAATGGAGATAAACAGCAATAAAACTAACAACTTGGAAATTGACAAATAAATGTGGGATTGTAAAGTATTAATTATATTTGTGAGACATGGCAGAAAAAGAAAAACTGGAAATATTGGACTTTTCTGGCTGTTAAACTTGTAGGGGACTCTAAAGCATATACCCTACTTCATGTTATTAATGTTTGGAGGAATACTTAGGACAGTGGAGGAGGAAGGAAATAATTAACTGTAAGTAAAACAAACTTTTTTTCTTAACAGTAATATTTGTTTAGTGCATGATATCTGCATGCTATAAAGTAAAGTTTTCTCAGTTATTTTCAAGTGTAATGGAGATGCTGCAGTAAACTGGTGCCTCTGTTTGTTTGCTTCTTTTCTCTTTCTCCTTTTTCTTCTTGTTCAGTTTTACGAAACCTAGGCACTGCAATGCAAAAAAAAAAAAAAAGAGAGAGAGAGAAAGAGAGAAAAGTCTGCTCAAAAAGAGTATGATACAAGAAAAATTATGTGCTTTTTTCTTACTCTTGTATAGAAGAATGATTGGATAAAGGCATTTGGCTTTATGTAGTAACAAACTTTAAGAGAAAACAAATAACTAAAAAAGAACATCAAATATAATTAAGCTCTCCTTTAGCAAATAAATAAATAAATACATGTAGAAGCAACTCTGTATCTGGTTCTTATGTCTCCATGGAGACAATCTGATAAAGAGCAATAAAAACAGAATACTTCCTTCTTTTAACAGCTTTCTTTCAATAGCTAGGAGATAACGTTTTCTGAAAGCATTCAAGTGTTTTCTCATTCTGGGAGGGCAATAAAGATAAGACAAAACAAGACAGCATGTAGTAGAAGCACAGGCTGTACCATGTGTCTTAGCATGTATAACCTTCCTATTAGGTTAACCCAAGTTTGTGAGTCTGGCTGTCAGTTTGGGACAATTGTTCCTATTAGGAAGGTAAAAAACTTCAATATTTGAAGATGTACATAGTTTTATATGTTAATATTAAGATAGTAGGTTTTTGGAGTGTATTGGGGTCTATTTGTTTTTTGTTCTATTGTTTGAGGGCTGTGACAACCAACCACTGGACCAGTAATCAAGGAGCCCCAATCCTCACCACTTGCAACAGTGGGGGACGTTCAATGAAAGGATGACAAGCATGCACATAGTATTTCCAGATGCAGTTCTCTGCATCAAGTGCAATTTCCCTTAAGAGCACACAGAGGTCACCGTCAGTCTGGGGCTGGTTCCTCTACCTTGCTCCAGATCCCCAGTAAGACTCCCACTGGCACAGATATAGAGTTGAGTCCTTAACCAGGGTTCCAAGCCAAGTCCTCCAACACTCTCTCTGTCCAACCAGTGCTTTGTGTCCCTGCCCAAGTAGCTGACATGCACACTCTCTTGGAGATTTGTTTTACACACACACACACACACACACACACACACACACACACACACACACACACACACACACACACACACACACACCTAGGAAAGGCTGCCACAGGATTACTAGTTATGCTTTCTTCTACCCAGACTAGGTAGTTACCACTGCCACCAGGACTCCTTATCAGCTACTTTAAGGCTCATAACACAGGATGTCCAATTTTACTGTGTAATAGTAATACTAATACAAATGGTAGTTTGACCTAGAACAAGGCTATTAGCAGTGGCCCACACATTGTCACCAAACAAATATGCAAGTACTCTCCAAACTTAAATATCTGAACAAGACAATACTAAATATATATTCACAGTGACATCAGAGTTCAAAACCGCAGGAAATATTTAAAACAACATTGCAGGATAGTCTCAAATAAATAAAGAAAAATGTCTAAACTAAGCTTCAATATACTTCTGACTGAACCTAAGAGAATTATACTATAACCTAAGAACTTACTAAAAGAGCAAGGCAGATGTGGTGAATGGCTCTTATTGTTGTTGTCAGGTCCAAGACATAATACAGAATGCTGTCTAACTAAGAGACAGACACTAATATTACTGCTGGAATAACTTACAGAACAACGTAATTTGTAGTAATCTGACTTCTAGTTCCCAGGCCAAAACCCCCATTGCTGGAAGCTGGCAGCATTTAGCATCTACCTGTAAAAATATACAGATAAGGGCTTTTCCTTAGATCTTTGGCAGATGCTGGAAGTAATAAAACAATTGGATTCATTCATGCTTCAAAAGTAGCAATTAGTTCACAACAAGAACAATAGAGAACGTTTCTAGCACAGACTCTGTGTTGCTAGCTGCATTGAAAACTTGAGAGGTAACCTTTTTATTGTGTCCTATAAAGTAATTTAATTTCAGATATTTTTCTAAAGTTTACTAGACTGAGGTTAACCTCCTGTATCCCAGTTTCCACTGCTAAAATATATGCATTTAAACAGTTACAAGAGTACAAGCACATTTCTGTTCTCTTTCAGTAGGGCACACTCTGGATACATTTTAAACACAGCACTTTTATAAATACATTTCAACATAAACATCTGCACAGAGCAGTTTGATATATACATGATATACATTTGTAATAGATTTATAACACAAGCATCCTATATAAATCATTTCAATATTCACCAATGACATATCATTATTTACAAAATTCCAGCTAGCTGTGCTGGCAGTATCTCCTTTCGTCACAAGGGCTTTCAATAAAACAAAATGTTTTGTAAGATGTGACATAGGCTCAAATGGATATGACAAGAAACAACTGTATAAAAGTCAACTTGCCAAACAGTGTGTGCATGTAACACAAACGCTGGAACTAGATGCTTAACAAAAAGCTGTTACAAATAAAAGGTGGGAATAATAATATCTTTTTAACATAATAACCTTTTTGATATTATCTTTAAATACTAATGGTCTCACAGATATTTACAAAAAAGAAAGAGTAGTGACGTATTTTAAAAATGTGGACTGTAAATAGCTATGCTACAGGAGACACATTTGGAAAGAACTGAACATGTGAATTTGATAAAGAAAGGTTTTAATGGTTATTCAGTAAGAGGAGCTCCAACAGTGATAGAAGAAGATAAAAAAGATAATAATGTTAGATATGTAGTACTAAGGGGGTTACTGACAAGAGAGGAGGATTTATATTCCACCTAAAACTGCTATAATGGAGCTTAAGAGATTTCTGGGAGAAATAATCAGTTTTCAGCAGGGAATATTACTTGCAGGTAGGGACTGGAATTTGATTTGCTATAGGGAAGATATGTCTGGGGAGGCAGAAGGGAAAATATAACAAAGGAGGGTAGATTTTTGAAGAAATTTATGAAAATCTTTGGCATGGAAGCTGTGAATTCAGTAATAGGAGTTTGAAGTGAATTTACATATTATTCCCCAAGATACAAAAACTGTGCTAGGCTAGACAGAACATACATTTCACAGGAACATGTGCATTTAATTGAAAGTTTTGATATGTATCCAATAACTATTTCAGATTATGCACCAATAATAACTAAAATAAAAATGTAGGGTAATGAAATAAAAATGAGACACTAGCACTTTCCCTCCTATCCATTGAAAAGACAGGAATTTAAGGAAAGGGTAATGGAAATTATTCAGGAGTTATTAAAGAACCCAAAAATTTCTTCTTAAAATATAGCTAGGAGTGGGATAAAATTAAAGTAGAGTTTAAAAATAGGGTGGAAATAAAAGACAGTTATGGTTAAGAAGTAGCAAGAATTATTTAGAGGGACTGTCAAATGTTAAAGAATTGCAAAATAGGGGGAATCTCACAGAACAAGAGGATAAGCAATTGCAGAATGCTAAGCAGAAAATAAAGAATTACCTTGATAATATGCATGAGCTAAGAAAGACTGATATAAACAACTGTTTTTTGATAAAAAACTTTTAGCGTGACAACTCAGTCAACAGAAAATGGAAATGGCTGTCACCAAACTTAGAGAACCTATAACATGGAAGATAATAAGAGATCCTGTAGAGGTACAAGAAATATTTTGGAAATTTTTATGAAAGTCTATATAAAGCAGAGAAATATGGAGATCAAGAAAAGGTACAAATGTAAATGTTTATGGAAGAATTAAATATACCAAGGTTAGAGGTAGTTATGATTATGAATAGTTAGGACAGGAGAAGATGAGATAAAAATGGTGATGTATAATTAACCAACAGGAAAGTCCCCAGGAATAGATGGTAATCCTGTGGAAGTTTGGAAGCTAGGAGAGAAAAAAAACTGATGAAGATCTGGAAGGTTTTAACATTATTTTAAGAGGCAGAGAAGCACCAACATACTGGAAGAAATATGTGGTGGCTGTAATACCTAAAGAGGGTAAAGACCCATCAGAACTAGCTTCATACAGGCTCATTTCAATCCTAAACCATGATTATAAAGTGGTTATGTCTATAATGGGTAAAAGAATGGCAAAGGTGATGCCAAAATGAATAGATATGGATCAATGTTGTTTTTTGGAGGGGAGGCAGACATTTGATAGCATTAACAGAACATTGATGATTCAGAGGGAAGCAGAATATAAGAAAATATCACTGCTGTTGGTGGGTCTTGATGCAGATAAACCATTTGACAGAATAAACTGGGGGTTTATGAGCAGGACAATGGAAGCATTTGTATTCCCTGTTAAAATTATAAGACTGATTAGGAGGATATATGAGGGAGCAGAGGTGAAAATTAAAGTGGGTGGGTTCCTCTCTGATAATTTCCCTTTGAGCAGAGGAACCAGGCAGGGGTATCCTCTTTCCCCTTTGTTATTTGCTTTATATTTAGAACCATTGGCAAAGAAAATAAGGGACTCATAAATTCAAGGATATAATTGGTATGGTAGTCAAGAAAAGCTGGCTCAATTCGCAGATGACATTATTTTATATCTGATAAAACCAGAAAAGGACATTTCAGTGTTGTGGAACATTTTGAGTCAGTTTGAAATCTTTTCAGGATACAAAGACAAGCTCATCTATAAATGCAAAGAAAAGTAAACTGGGAATAGGAAGCCAATTACTTGAGTTACCTTATGAAGAGTGGTGGTGCAACTGCAACTAGAAAAAGGAGAGGCCATATAAAGGACTTTCTCCACCACTAAAAGTCGAGGCTTTCCTTGGACTAGTTGGCTATTACAGATGTTTGTACCCAATTTTCTGACCATTGCCTGTCCTTTAACAGTTCTCACAAAGGGAAGGTTCTGTCAAGGTGCAGTAATCTGCTTATGCTGACAGTGACTTTGGTGAAATGAAAAAGATCCTTTATGTTGACTTCGGTTTTTCCTTGGACTTTGTAATGTATTTATAGAATGGGTACATAAGAAATAATTGACAGGACATCCAGTGTAATTCAAAGCAAAGTATGCAAAAGTAAACAGTATGTCAAGTTTTTGGTAGTCACAGCAGAATGTTTAATGGTATGGCAGTATTAGTAAGAGCAGAGTTATGTCTAATCTCAGAAACTACCTGCAAGTAGAATTCAGGTTATAATTAGGAACAAGAAAGCAGGCAAACCCATACACTGCTCAATCCTACGGGAATGGAATTCTTCTTTAGCTTATATTAGTGCATGTGAAATGTGAACTGTTAGTTGCTACAGCTGAAGATATTTATAGCAGGCTTGTTTACCTAAGTTAAGGCCTTCTGCCACATATGATACTAAACTACTAGCCTTTGTGTTTAAGGCAGCATGTACTGAAATCACCAAAAGAAGACAGAAAAACTGCAGCAGACAGGTCATCTGTTTTCTTTCTTTTTTCCACAGGTTGAAATTAATGTACCCAAATTTTACCTGTTTTGCTTACACTATGGATTTCAAATGCTTCTAATTCTCACAGATCTACTTAAATTTTACCCCAAAACTTTTTTTTGGTACACATAAAAGTGTATATGCATTAATGCATCATGTCTTTTTTTCAATCTTCATTACTGATACTTGTATTATATCATTCTGTCATACAGAGAAAACCTGTTGCTTTGACAGAACAGATCATGCCGCAGAACATATGTTCCAATGATATTAACCTCTGCTAGCTTGTCAGAAATGCAATGTGATGCATTCAGATTTTTTCCATCTGACTTGGCACTGTGAAATCATCCCCGTAAAATCAGAACATATTTGAAATTACCTCTATTTCATTAAACTGCACAGTACCTGCTATTCTAATGCTGTTGACAAGAGTGTAATGCACAACAAAAGTAATTTTTTTACATATTTTAGCTGTAGCTACAGTTTTGGGAACAATTATTTAACCAGTGTGCACTGTTGCTTCAAAGTTAACAAGAACAAGAAAAATAAGGTCTTGCAGTTGTGCAGTCTCTGTGGTGTTATTTCTGAATAGCTCTTTAACAGGGCAGAAACAGTTGTATAGGTTGTTGCTGTTATACATTTTAAAGTGCACTGTTATTTTTAATGTTGTCATGTGCACTAGCCTGTGTAGCTAGCCTGTCCCAAATTTTGCATGCACTCAAAAATAGATAAAGCCCCCTCTCACTATCATTGTTCCCAAAACACAATACATGCCTCATTGTTTACAATCTAGTGCAAAATCAGTCAGGTCTGTCTATACATACAATGAAAATGATCAATATAACCTTGAGTTGGCTATGGTAATAAATGTACATGGCTTTTCAGTTGATAAATGAAACAAGTTAAATGACCGTCTGACTACCCTTCAAATAGGAAAAGCGATATATACTCAGTCTGGCAGAAACTTAAGTTCTCTTCATTTAAATATGTTGTGACGTGATTTGTTCCTTCATGTTGTCGTTGTTTGTCTTTCGGCTTTTTCCCAGTAAGGGGTCGCCACAGTGGAACTCCGGTCCGCTAATGATTGGCAGTAGATTTTTTACGAAACGCAGAGGTCATCATTTCTGTAAAATCCACCCCCTAATTTTTACCAGTCCCAGGCATGCAGATAATCAGTGTTTGCTAGCTTTGCCTTGGAATAATGCTAAACTCAAGACTTTTAAAAAAATTAAGCAGTAAGATATGACCAAGAGTTATGTCAACATTCTGGTAACCTACCCCTTCTTCCACTAGACCCTTAACTTTCTGCTGCTGTTGCTAAATTAGTTTGTATTCTATTTTCATTTCTCTGAACCCGTATTTTAAATTGCATAATTCACATGTAAGTTCTAGCTGATAAGTGGAAAGTGCTGTACTCTGTATTTTTCATACTTGTATGGTTTTGGAAACACTGACAACGTAAACAAGACTGTTGATGAATTAAAAAAGAAACATGATATCTGGTTATTCATGTGAATGTTTTGTTTGCTGTAACTCTAAAGCATCATCACTACTATTTATTGTAACCTAAGACAATTATAACACATTATGGTCTAAGTTTTATATCTTTGCTTTTACATTATTTTTTCCTGATAAAGTTTATTGCATGGTAAGACAGTTTTGTGTGTGTGTGTGTGTGTGTGTGTGTGTGTGTGTGTGTGTGTGTGTGTGTGTGTGTGTGTGTGTGTGTGTGTGTGTGTGTGTGTATGTGTGAGTACTCCTGCGTGCGCAAACAGGTGGATGAGTTTTGGGCTTTACCTAAATTAGTTTTCACATGCCTTTCTTCAGGAACGTATTTCAATAAGTTACATCTGCCATTACGGGAGTATTTATTTTCCCAGACTATTTCTATTCTTTTGAAATAGTATATAATAAATATTTCTTTCTTTTTATTGTAGTCTGTCTGCCTGGCTTTTTTGCAAGGCCACAATGCTTCTCAGGGACTGACTGTCATGGAATTCATAAAATGAACATTCCACTTGGTTCCACTGAATGAATATCTGCCAACATTCTCTTGGCTTGGTGACAAAAGGAGTCTGTTCTAGACCCAGAAGCTAAATATACTCTAACTTGCAGGACATGCTAAATTGATTCCTGTGATAAATAAGTAAATGAATAGTAAGAATTTTCAGCTACTAGCTAATAAAAAGATATAATAAAAATTGTAAACTAATGTTTCTGATGTATATTTAAGGAAAGCAGATGAGATTCATGATATGTGGCTACTAATGTAACATGTGTGGTAGTATATGTAGGCATGCTGTGGGAGATGAGGAGAAAGAACTGACAGGCATAGCATAATAGTAGGTACTGGTATGCTACACCCAATCTGCTAACCTACACTGTGCTAATAAAGTGCAGCTCTTGATTTGAACCTACTCATTAGACATACCATTAGCATACTGATGGGGCAAACTGGTTATCTGGCATGGTGTACCTGTGGCAAGATAGGATAGATAGGGTACCATGAGTTCTCACAGGCTGGATTAGAGTGAGGATGGCTGGAAACTCAAGTTTCTTCTTTCGGCTGCTGCTATTAGGAGTCACCACTGCAGATCATCTGTTTCCACTTGTTCCTGTCCCCTGCATCTTGCTCTGTCACACCAATCACCTGCATGTCCTCTCTCACCACATCCATAAACTTTTTCTTAGGCCTTCTTCTTTTCCTGTTGCCTGGCAGCTCCATCCTTAGCATCCTTCTCCCAATATACCCAACATCACTCCTCTGCACATGTCCAAACCAACACAGTCTCTCCTCTCTGGCTTTGTCTCCAAACCATCCAACCTGTGCTGACCCTTTGATATACTCATTCCTAAACCTGTCCATCCTCGTCACACCCAATGCAAATATTAACATCTTTAACTCTGCTACTTCCAGTTCAGACACCTGTCTTTTCGTCAGAGCTACCATCTCCAACCCATATAAAATAGCTTGTCTCACTACCATCTTGTAAGACTTCGCTTTCACTCTTATTGGTACCCATTTGTCACAAATCACTCCTGACACTCTTTTGCCCCCATGCCTGCACTCTCTTCTTCACCTCTCTTCCACACTCTCCATTACTTTGAACTGTATACGTATATATATGTATATATATATATATATATATATATATATATATATATATATATATATATATATATATATATATATATATATATATATATATATATATATATATATATATATATATTGACAAACTCCCGTATAGCTGAACAAGTTCCCAAAAATATACAAAAACCAAACCGGAAGGTAGAATGCAAACCACTGTAAACATGAACAGGTACCAAATAAAAGCTGTACTAAAACTGTATAAAAATAAATGTAGTTTATTCCAAGGAAAGTAAGCGCTTTTGCGGTGTAATCCACACTGCTTCATCAGACAAACATAAATGCATCACTCATAGTTTAAATAGCATAACAGATACAATTAATCAATTATCTAGACTCTAACCATATTTAATCTTGTTTATATTTGTGTTCACATACTCATTTGTATCATCTTATATATTTATCAATTTGTTAGCACTTGATAGTATTAATCGACAGTCTGACCACACACTTTTTTGTGTCATATCTTATTGTTTTTACAGCATTTTGATACCTACATGTTGGACTTTAGTTTCATCCAACAGTATACTTAGCCATGGTATGTAGTAGGCATTATTAGTTGTTAGAATTATGGTAATTCCAC